>NC_046159.1:130615818-130810818 GCF_011064425.1 Rattus rattus
TTCTCCTTCTCTTCTCCTTCCTCTTGGGCTCCTCTTCTTCTTCTTCTTTCTTCTTCTTCTTCTTCTTCTTCTTCTTCTTCTTCTTCTTCTTCTTCTTCTTCTTCTTCTTCTTCTCTCCCCTCCTCCTCTCCTCCTCCTCTCCTCCTCCTTCTTCTTCTCGTTCTCCTTCTTCTCATTCTTCTCATTCTCCTTCTTCTTCTCTCCTTCTTCCTCTCCTCCTTCTCCTTCTCCTTCTCCTCCTTCTTCTCCTTCTCCTTCTCCTTCTCCTTCTCCTTCTTCTTCTTCTTTCTTCTTCTTCTTCTTTTCTTCTTCTTCTTCTTCGACAGGGTATCTCTGTATAACCCTGGCTGTCCTGGAACTCACTCTGTAGATCAGGCTGGCCTCAAACTCATAGAGATCTGCTTGCCTCTGCCTCTCTGCCTCTCTGCCTCTCTGCCTCTCTGCCTCTCTGCCTCTCTGCCTCTCTGCCTCTCTGCCCTCTGCCTCTCCTGCCTCTCTCTGCCTCTCTGCCTCTCTGCCCTCTCTGTATAACCCTCTCCTGCTCTCCCTGCCTGCCTCTGCCTCTCTGCCTCTCTGCCCTCTGCCCTCTGCCTCTCTGCCTCCCTCTGCCTCTCTGCCTCTCTGCCCTCTGCCTCTGCCCTCCGCCCCTCTGCCTCCTCTGCCTCTCTGCCTCTCCTCTGCCTCCGCCTCTGTCTTTCCCTCCGCTTCAGCCTCTGCCTCTCTGTCTCAGCCTCTGCCTCTCTGCCTCTCTGCCCGTGTTTCTGCCTCTGCCCTCTTCAGCTCTACCTCTGCCTCTGCTCTGCCTCTGTGCCTGCGTAGGCGTCTGCTCTCTGCCTCTCTGCCTCTGCCTCTGCCTCTGCAAAAATGCTGGGATTAAAGGCATGCACCACAACCCAATATTTGCATTTCTAGTAATCAAAACCAGTTACAAAACATTTACCTGAAGGTGAAGAGGATAAAAAGGTCTGTAAAATGGTTTGTCTGTAAAATGGTTTGCACAAGTTCCTTAAAGTGTTTGATAGAAAGGGACTAATATTTAATGTCTCTTATGATAAAGGCCACAAAGGTAACCTACCAGTACAGAAAATACATAAAGTAGTGTTAAGTTTACAAGTATAGTAGAGTTTTTGAAGAGAAATAACTTTAATAATGTGACAAAAAATCATCATGCTTTTGTACATTTTAGACAGAGAGTTTTATATTTCTGAAGGATTGCTGGCAAAGTGGATATCTAGGATACTGACTTCTAGAATTGTCGAAGAGGTATGGGGCAGGGGTGGTGGACATAGAAGCTAATGGGAGATAAACTGTTATTTCAAAGTTTGTCAATTCAGGTCTACAGAAGCCCCATTTACCAATCTCTGGAGATGAAGACTCTTTGTTATGAGAGAATGGCCTTAAAAATATCTTAAAACACATTGTATCTTAGTACTTAAAGACACACCTAATGGTTGCTTCTCAGAGATTATCAGTCACCCTACAAGCAATATAACAAGAGTGAAACCAGCAAGTTTGCCCTAGTCTGTGAACCCATGACCAGTGGTTTAGAAAATTCTGAACTGGATTCCAAATGTCTATTGGACTGCCAAAGACAGGACTACATCATGACATTCATGGGCCCTAATTTTGATATACTGATGTTCTGATATATTGACAAATACATCAATATCACATACTAAATATTTTTCTTTAACCTAGGGGTTGGTTTCTTCTTTTGCTTTTATTTCCCACCCCCATCCTCAATTTTTAAATAAAAATGAGAAGACGTTCCCTGTATACCTAGGCACCATTTGGTGGAGAAGTTGCCTGCGTCTAAATGTAACACCTTCTAATGTGTATACATGATTAGCTGTTGCCTGTATCTAAATGTAACACCTTCCAGCGTGTATACATGATTAGATGTTATCCAGCAACTCACATGATGGTCATCTCTTTGCTCACATCTTTAACCTGGGATTTAGGAAGGCTTCTTTTTCAGTATTTGAAATTTGGGTTTGGAAAAACAGGACACGTGCTCCTTAATCTTCTATTTAGTCTTTTGTCTCTTGCCATTCTTGAAATGCAGAGATTATTCCTAAACTAAAATTTAGTAATTTAAAACAGTATAGAAAATTCAAGAAAAGAAGTTCTCATGTCCAAGTACAGTACTGTATAGTCACATTACAAGCCTTGTCAGTTTAAACCAGTTACTACTATGTCTCTTCGTTTTATTTGCATCTTGTTTTCTTGCATTAATAGAGAAATTATCACAGAAGAATTATGTCCCAGTCCATCAGTACATTCGTTTAACTTCAAAAGTTACCCTAATTATATGTTTTTGGTTAGTTCTTTTAAATTTAGTTTTATCTTTTATATGTATTTTTGTCTATGTACCATGTGTGTGCAGGGCTCATAGAAACCAGAAGAGAGCACCAGATCTCCTGAAACTGGAGTTACAGACGGTTGTGAGCTGCCATATAGGTGGTAAAATTCAACCCTGGGTCTTCTAAATTTGGTTTTAACTGCTGAGACATCTCTCCAGCCCCTCTTGGTTAATTCTTTGTGTTTGCTGACAGATCCTAAGGCAGATATTCTATTGAGAACTGTCATTAGACTACATTCTGCCATGTACCAAAGAAGGCCCATGATAATGAATTCAACCATTTATTTTTGTACTTAGTAAAGCCCAACCTCTCTGTTTGTTTAGCCATTCTTATAATCTATGCAAAGTTTATCTGAGACAAATGTAAACTATTTTGGAGACAGGATATGATTGTCCTTACATAGTGTATTAATCAGCGATTAAAACCATTGACCTGACTTAAGGATCAAGCTTTGATGTCACCCATGCAGTTACAAACTGGGGACATAGCAGTTCTCTGCAGTTGCTCATTCTAAGGAGTTCCTCAGTTTCCAGTCCAATGATGACATTTTCTTACACCCTACACTGATGATATTAACCAGTTGTATGAAATCACTTCGTTGCTTGTTTCTGGCTCACCAGCCTCTGAAATCTTTCTTTTCCTTAGTATGTTTAGTTGATTGCTATTTTTTCTTTACTCAAAAATATTAGCATTTTGACTCTGGCCTTTAGTTCCTTCTTAATTCTCTCATTTTTTAAGGTTATAATTGTTTGCACTCTTAAATATGTTGAAACATACCACTTTTTGATCAACCATTTAGTGCCTGGGACATTTTGTGCATCTTACTTAATTCTTACAACAATTTTAAAAGGTCATTATTAGCATTCATTCCACAAAAGGCTCAAAATTGCATGCTTTCCTCAACTCACAGCTTGGGAGAACGAGGATTTAATTTGAGTTTTGGCTACAAAACTGTCTTAAATTTACTCTCCAATTCAGGTTTATGTCTTAAACATAATGTAGTGGCCTCAGGGAACAGTTAAGAAAGATCAATAAAGTCTCTTTTGTAGCATTTACATTCTCGGTAGATCATAGATGTATAAATCGACTTCTCATTTTGCTGAGAAAAGTATCATGAACACATGCAAAGGAATGTATTTCAAGGTGCATGTAGAAGCTGAAGAAAAGAGAACTAGTATCCAAGTTTTCAATTTTAAGTAAATTTACCAAATTACAAATGAATTTCACTTACTTTTCTCAAATCAGAAGCAATAAGCAGCAATTATTATGTGGGTCTGTTCAGTTTGTCATAGAAAAAGGACGTTTTTTCATGGCTATATATGAAGTATATTGTGTTTATGTAAATTTTTCATTTTAACCCTTGGGAGGGAATAGGAAGGCAAAGTTTAGAACAGAGGGAGAAGGAACACCCATTCAGAGTCTGCACCACATGTGGCCCATACATATACAGACACCAAACTAGCTAGATAAGATGGATGAAGCAAAGAAGTGCAGGCCGACAGGAACCGGATGTAGATCTCTCTTGAGAGACACAACCAGAATATAGCAAATACATAGGTGAATGCCAGCAGCAAACCACTGAACTGAGAACGGGACCCCCGTTGAAGGAATCTTAGAAAGGACTGAAAGAGCTTGAAGGGGCTTGAGACCCCATATGAACAACACCACCAACCAACCAGAGCCTCCAGGACTAAGCCACTACCCAAAGACTATACATGGACTGACCCTGGGCTCCAACCTTATAGGTAGCAATGAATATCCTAGTAAGAGCACCAGTGGAAGGGGAAGCCCTTGGTCCAAGCTAAGACTGAACCCCAGTGAATGTGATTGTTGGGGGAGGGTGGTAATGGGGGAGGATGGGGGGAACCCATACAGAAAAAAGAGGGGAGGAGTTAGGGGATGTTGGCCCTGAAACCAAAGGAATAACAAGTGAAATGTAAATAAGAAATACTCAAGTTAATAAAGATGGAAAAATTTTTTTTCATTTTAATATTCTCAGCGAGACCCCTTCTCTGGATGTGAACTTTGAGCTAGACTGTGTTAATTTTATAAAATAAACACTTCGAAGTAAGAGTGCAATGTGCAGGAAGGAAAACGCCATGATTCAGGCAGGCATCATGATCTCGAAAACAAGAACACAGTCAATTCTTTCTTAGTAACTCAATCAAAATAGGAAAAAAAAATTGCTTATGGTACTTTCCTGGCCTCCACAATGAACTTAGATAAATCCTGAAAAAGGAGACTTCTTTTTTTTTTTTCTATTTTTCGGAGCTGGGGACCGAACCCAGGACCTTGTGCTTGCTAGGCAAGCGCTCTACCACTGAGCTAAATCCCCAATCCCAAAAGGAGACTTCTTAATAGAGTATTAAACCTCACTGGCCTTCTCTCCTAACCCCTGGCATTGCTAACATGTGTAATGATATATAAAGTAAAGTCTTTGTGTTTGACTTTGAGTGAAAGGTTTCAGGAAAGCCTTTACTATATTTGGGTCAATCAGTAGAGATTGAGAAATTGTTTTGAGACTATTTGAACCTTGAAGAAATGCCGTCTATCTAGAGAATCTGCACTTGGTGCTACCTGAGAGCTTGCAGCTGCACCAACCTTGGTCGTAAGACACTCCTGGCAAACCCAGAGTTCTTACTTTTGGTTATGGCTAGCCATGGTGAAAAGGAACTGAGATTTGTGTCGGTCATTTTCTCTCATGTGCAGAAAGGGCAAGATAACATTGGTAGCTGGAATCTTTTGCAGCCTTAATTAATCTTGTCTAATGTTTGAATAAAGTAACTAGAGTGAGCTAGCTAGGTGTCTGTCTCTCCTGAGAAGATGGAGGTTTAGCATCTTGGTAAGATTTTCTGTCTACTGGAGCACCTACATCTGACATCAAGAAACATGCCACTTATACCAATATTATAAAGCTGGGGCATCAAGTGTAAGACAGTATATTTTCCTGGGGACTATGATGATAAATTTTTGTTGGGAGCGATGCCCTTGAAACCCTCCATAATTGATGTTAATATTATGGTTAGAGTTAAGTATGACTGGGTTCATGGAAAATCCCCAGCCAGCTGCAGAAGACTAATACAAATCTGGTGGTCAGGATGAATAATCATATGATAAAGTTGTGACCTTGCTGAGAAATACATCTGACGTCAAGATGCCCAATGTGATGACCTGTAACCTTTCTGGAAAACCAACATCCTGTTGACATCAGCTGACCCACATGAATACTGTATCCTTGGCCTGTGTAAATGTTTCCCACTTCCCCCCTCTCTCTGTTACCCCTATTATGGTATAAATTCAGCCTTGGAAAAAAAATAAATTGTTGCCTTGATCAGACTCTTGTCTTGTCGCCCTTCTTTGCGTCTCTTGTCCCCCATTCTCTTCCAGGAACCCTCAGCACCCTCATTGACAAATTTTATCAGATGACATTGCATTCATCTATTACACTCCAGTTCAACATGAAGAAATTCATCAAAGATTCATGCAGTAATAAACTTTCCATTCTAAAAAGTTAAGGCATGTACTGATAATACGTGAGGGAGAAGTAAAACGGAAAAGAGGGCGATAACAGCTAACAGTGGCATCTCTAAGGGAATTGTCAACAAAATGCAGATGCTCATCATGGTTTGCTTGTTGCTTGATGTCTGATTGGACTGTGATGCTGAGGATAAACCCAGGGCCTCATCCATGCCAAGGAAGTGCTCTGCCTCTGAGGTACATAATAGCAAGCCAGGCAACCTCCTGATAGCCAGAGGTGAAGCCATTCCTAGTGAAATTTGAGCTCTAACACTTGCTGTCTTTTGTCTCAGGGTGCCAAGCTCTTTCAGAATGGGCATCAGTCAAGCAGAACAGAAGCATGGTGGACCTTGCAGGAGGATGTCAGTAGGAAAGCTGAAGGCAGCTCTGGACAGTTGTTACTTGTAGACCCTGCACCCCTCTTCCTGTGTCTTCATACCTCACAGTACTCTGGCAAACAGAAGAACTTGACACCCTGAAAGCTTACATATCCACTCTCCATCAGGGCACAGCAGGAGGCTGGGCTGTGCTTGGTGTGCTCACAGGAGACCTCGATGAAGTGAATCCTTAGGGTGCTTTGGGGATCTTGGTGGGATGCTTTCTTACTCCTGACTCCCAACTTGCCTCCTCCTCCTGCTTGTTTTCAGACTTGGCCGGGGATGTAGTTCAGTGGTCCAGCAAATGCTTTGTGTTTACAAGCTCCAGAATTATTCAAATGCCATGTCCTGCATCTGCTTACATACATACATACTTATTTCTATATTTATGTTAATGCATTTATAAATAACCATGCATTGATATAAACATACACATTAATATATAAGTGAAGTGAATGCACATTTTTTCATCTTATAGTTTGTAGTTTGGTATTTACCATATTCACAGTGTTGCACAACGGATGCGCTTTTGTAAAGAAAGCACTATCAGCACACTGCTGATACTGGGTGAAACTAAAAGCTACCTTTGTAAGAGGTCAAACCAGACTCCAAGAAAGTAAACTTTTTAAAACTAGCAAGTAGTAGCTTCTTATGACTTTTATCATTTCCTTTTTAAAAAAAAATTTTTAGTATAGAATAAAGTTTATTCAGGGCATGGGGAAGATTGTTAAGAGGGTAGTAGGACAGAGAAAGAGAAATAGAGAAATAGAAGAGTAGAGAAGTAGGGGAGTAGAGGCTGGCCATGAGCACATGGAGAGAAGGGGGGAGGGAAAGGGGACAGAAGGGACAAAGGGGAAGAGGGGAAGAGCAAGAGAGCAAGAGTAAGAGTATCATTTCCATTCTTAGCACATTGAAACAGAAATGTAGGCACATCTGGGGATCGATGGGTGTGTTCTGCACTCAGTTCCTGGTCTGAAAGGGTAAATGAGGATGCCCAGGGTTCCACTAGACATCCCTCCTACAGTATGAGACCTAATCTCAAGGCCAAATGTTGAGGCAGATATCAGAGCAGGGAGCATGTCTCGCACCTTTTTGTGTGTTCCAGTTTCTCTACTAAGTTGCTATCCTCTCTTTCCCTCTAAACTTTCCAAGGCATCTGCTAAAGTCATATTTTCAGGTATGCCCATCAGTGCACGGACTGAGAGTCTGAAGGGGTCTTGCTCAAGATCACATGACTTCCACAACTGTCATGCAGTCTGGATTATCTGATCTGTCTGGGGCTGTCCCAAGAGTCTTTTCTCTCTGAACTGCTTATATTGACACTGACTCTGATGTTAAACGTGATTATTTGGTTGCTTGTCTGTTTGATTCTCTAATTTGTCCATGAACAGCATCTTGTAATTCAATTCAGTTTAATCCTGATTTTTCTTTTTAAACCTAGGGTTAGCATCAGACCCCACAGGGCTTAGTCCCAAAAGACTTCATTCTCAATTCAGATTCCAACTTTAAGTGTTACTTCTCTCTGGAGAGAGGGGTCTTCAAGACTCTCTTCTCTGTTGAATAACCTTCTAGACTATCCCACATACCTCAGGAAGACACTTTGGTTAGAATCACCATTTTATTGTAAAGGATCTAACTCAGGAAGTACTAAATGGAAAAACCGCAGAGGGCCTGATGTGGGGAAGTGTGGCAATTTCTGGCCTTTGGTTGTGCTGTCCAGCTCCTCCAACTTCTCAGTATGTTTGTGAGACTTCTGATAAACCATTCTTTGTAGACGCTAGGAAAGCATCATTACATAGGCATTGTAGATTAAATTGCTGTCACTCGTTGATGAACTAGATCATTAGCTCCTGTTCATCCGGGGGAGAAGAGGGGAGGAGAAGGGGTTCCAACACCCCTTCCCCAGCCACAAAGCTGGTTCCGGTGGCAGCCAACACCACTCTGCCAGTCCTTCATACGCATGAACTCAGATAAAATCACTAAGGATTTAGGACGAACAAAGACACTCCCCTCAGCCAGTTCGGAAGTGTGGAGGGTTTGGAAACTGTGTGACAGTTACCAAAAACAAAGACCCAGTTTACGTTTCTTATCATCCTCCCAAAAGACAACACGAGACCTTGTGGACTGAACATCCCGTCACAGCTGAAAGTTCTATCTGAACCCAAGATATCAACGCAGCCAGGCCACAACAGGCAATAAGCGGGAGAGGGTAGAATGCTAGCCAGAAGAGGGAGACTATGCTCAGACCTTAAGTTACGGTTTATAGACCTCTCTTCCCTAGGCAGTGAGATTTATTGGAAGCTGTTGCAATCCTGTGTATCTGAGGTAGAAGCTGGGTATGAGAATTAAGTAGAGATCTGCTCTAATATACTTAATACTAATATACTATGCTATATACTATACTAGTATATATTATATTATTATATATTAATTATTATATAATTAATTATATATTATATACTATATTACACTAGTATATAATATACTAACATACTATACTATATTGTATGAAAGTAGCTTTCAGGTTGTGTCTTCCTCTGAGTGGCTCCATCTTACAATAGGGGAATGACCTTCATTTTTTAGTGTAAATTTTGAGGTAGACTGCATCTATATCTCTTTTTTTTAAATTATCTTTTCAGGGATCAGGGACACCACAAGACCTACAGAGTCAACTAACCTGAGTCCATAGGGCCTCACAGAGACTGAACTACCAACCAAAGAGCATGCAGGGACTGGACCTAGGCCCTCTACACATTTGTAGCTGATGCACATCCTGGTCTTCATGTAGGCCCACTGATCATTGGAGTGGGGCTGTCTCTGACTCTGTTGCCTGCCATTGGGTGCCCTTCCCCTACCTGGACTGTCTGGTCTGGCCTCAGCAGGAGAGGGTGCACCTAGTCCTGCTTCGACTTGATGTCTCCAGGCAGGGTGATACCCAAGGGGGGCTTCTGCTTCTCTGAGGAGAAGGGGAGTAGGTAATGGGGGAGGGATTTGTGAGGGTGGGCCTGGGAGGAAAGGAGGAAAGGGGGCTACAATTGGGATGTAAAGTGAAAAAATAAATCAAAAAATTAGCTTTCCACATAATACATTTGGATCATCTTTCCCTTCCTGCAACTCCTTCTAGATTCTCCCTGCCTCCCTTCAACTTCGTGTTTTCTTCCTCTCTCAAAAAGAAAGGCAATAAAATCTAAACCGAAGAAAAAGAAAATTATAACAAACTAAAAGATCTCTCTCTCTCTCACACACACACACACACACACACACACACACACACACACACACACACACACACACACACACACACACACACACACACACACACAGAGCCTTTTTGGACACCTACTGGATATAAGGCCTGTCCTGGAG
This sequence comes from Rattus rattus, assembly GCF_011064425.1. Lineage (NCBI taxonomy): Eukaryota > Metazoa > Chordata > Mammalia > Rodentia > Muridae > Rattus > Rattus rattus. Next base: position 130,625,441 of record NC_046159.1, read on the forward strand.
GATGGTTAATACGCCCAATGTCACTCCTTTGAAGAAAACTGATTTTTTTCCCTCCCCCAGCAGTTAGCAATTGCAATTAACTTCTTGATTAGAGGTGGAACTTTGTGCCCATTTCCCGTTCTCAGTGCTGAGACTGCCTGGTTTGAATCTGTGCGGGTACTGTGAGTACCGTCAAAGGATCTGGGAGTTCCCAAGTGTATCAGTTCTGTGTGTGTAGAAGACGCAAATTCCTTGGAGTCATTTACCACCTCCGACTCTTGCAGTCTTTAGCCTTGAGGGAAAGGGTTTGATAAAGACATCCTATTTAGGTCAGAATGTTCCAAAGTCACTCTCTGCACTTTGTCCAGCAGTGGATCTCTTTGCTAGTAAACATCTACTTCAAGAAGAAGCTTCCATGATAAGGTTTGAGGGTTGCTCTGATCTGGGTTTCAGCCTACTATGGCCGCTCTGGTTCATGGTAGAAAGTTCTATGGCTGGCAGATTCAAAGGACGAGAGATACAGCACAACCCAGCCTAGTGTGACAGCTGTGCATCCCCAGTAGAGAATAAATCTATGTCTTTTTTTTTTTGAGCAAGTAAATATTCACCATCTGCTCAGCATGAATAATGATGTAGACTGAAGTTTCTTATTTAATAAATACATCGTTTATCAACTTATCAAATTAAGTAAGGAGCACTTGTACATGTGGGTGCATCAAACCTTATCAGAGGAGGTAGATCACATACCAGATCAGTGAAAGACAGGGCTCCACTGCCTGACTCACGTACAGCAGGGCTTCTCTCCCTGGAATATGAGGCACCACCAGTCCTGTCGAGAAACCATGTGGTGCATCATGGGGTCACAGATAATGAGCTGGCACCTGTGTCCCTGGCATTTCAGTGTAGACCTCATCCACTCTGCATGATGTGGTTTATCAGACAGCCCCAGGCCCTGCTATCTCCCCTCTCCTCCTTTCTTTCGATGAGCCTAGAAACAGGCTTCCCCAACAGCTCTGTGGGAGGCTTCGTTCATATCTTGGTTAGCCACCTGCATGGACTCTCTTCATTTCTTAAGGACTCTTTTCATTTAGAAGGTTGGATTATCTTGCCTGTGCCTGGGATCTAATGAGGGCTACCTGCTCAGTATGAAGGATTTCTGGAGAGTGACGCTGTCCCTGCCTTACCTGGGAGTTCAGCTTCCAGGCAGGTTTTAGATGCTTGCTTAGCAATGGGTAAGAATAACTTGCTTGGAAAAGTGATGCAAATACCCACAATAAACAATAGCTGATGCTGGTCCACTATTGTTCTGGACAGTCAGAGTGTGGCCTTCACCAACTGCCAGTCTTTTGAAGGCCCTCCTGCTAAGCCAAACAGGCAGTCTCCATAAGTAATAATATTTGCTCTTAGCTTTCTGGGGTATAGATGCAGTAGTGAATGCTATTTCTTCCTCCCCCAGAAACACCCATCACCACAAGGGGGTTTAAAAAAATCTTACTTTGAAGTATATGCCAGCTGCTATTATGGTGGCCAAAATTGGGCTAAGAGTGAGATGAATCTTTAATTGGTGCACAGTTGTCCTGGGGTCTGGAATCCAGCAAACCATTGCTCAGTGCTGACTTAGTCTGACTGAGATGCCACAAGAGTGGGTGTCCACAGCTGCTGAGCCTGAGGGATGATTGGTGGGGCATACTCTGAGGCTGTCACACTATAGAAATACGCACTCTGCTTAGGTTTTCTAACCCAGAGTGATGTTTCTTAGCATTTTACCAAATGTTGATATCCAATTAGCTTTTTTATTGGATGATATTTTTCTGTGACAGAATGTCAGTATCGTGTTATTCCTTCTGTGCCATTTTTCTCTGTAGTACTTCTTATGCTTATCTATATGAAATACCTTGTTTCCTGTGTTCTCTTGCATGATTAAATCTGATATCCGAGCGTACTATATGCAAAAAACAATTTGGCAGGTCAACGAAGAAACTAAACCTTAATTTTCTGTCCTGACAACACTAATTATAACTTCCACAAAGAAGAAAAGGGTGTTGGTCTGCTTTCTAACCACAAGTGAAACTTTTAGCATCCAGTGTCTGAGAACAGCAATAGGACTGGTATGTTTCAGATAGAGTAAACTAGGGAGAGGTGTAAGATCTGAGGAAGACAAGGGAAGACATTGTCAAGCATCAGGGCTCACTATATGAGCTGGATTTTCTGGGAACATTTTATTTCAGGCTACTACCTCCTAGTGAAGTATTGATGAACATCTTGACTGAACAGAGCACAAGGAGGAAATGTTTAGGGGACTTTGTTTTGAGAAGGATCTGTTTTACCATTGTGTTCAAGGACCTGGGCTAAGAAATCTTCCATACTTTTTTTATGTGACGCTGTAACGTTACACATTTATCTCTCATGAAAACATCCATGCCATCTGTCTTTCTTATTGTCATCCCTTCATAGTTTAATGCCATGGTTTGATTCCTCAGCCTCTATTAAGTTCTCACTTCTGCGTTGCTTCCTCCCTTCTTCATATGATATATTCAACTTCTATTTCTCAGGTTAGGCTAATTTACAAGGCAGCCACAAACAACTCCCGAATCTCAAACACTCAAGCTGCGTGGTGAGAGGCAAACTGTGGCCTCTTTCCACATCATTGTCACCGGGTGCCTGGGTTAGCTATCTGAAACACTGCCAGAAGAAAGGGAGGAGACAGTGACGCTCACAAGAGCTGCTCATAACGACACCTGTCGTGTCTGGGCAAATGTCATTAGCAATTGCAGATGGAATGCCAACAGGCTAGAAATAGTAAAGTCCTCCACTTGGGAGGGACCTTGAATATTTTTGAGCAAATGCGGACTCCACCAAGTGTGCTCATCTTGCTGAAGCACATTTGCATGCTTGCTCTGGGTCAACTGTCTGTCTTCCAGATCTAGTCATGTCTGTGGCCTAACTCTAGCTCTTAGCTTCCTGTTAGATAGAACGGTATGTCTTTCCTAATTGCCCCAGGCCCCATGACCTAATCTCCTTCACTAGGTCTCCATCTTTTCTTTCTCACACACCCTTTGCTATTCCCTTCCTTTCCCCTGACCTCCTCCTCCTTCTCTCCTTTTGTCTTTCCTTTCTTTCCTTCATCCCTCCATTTCCATTTCCCCTCTCATCCATTCCGGGTCTCATAAAGCTCACCCTGCCCTCAAACTGAGTACGTAGTTGCATAAATCTTAAACTGAGCCTCCTGATTCTGTCTTCCATGTGCTGGTGTCGTGACTACACCTGGCTTGTCTAGTGTTTGAACGCCTTTCTTTGTCTTGTCCCCATTGTCGGCTTCTGAGGTTCAAATTCTCCTTAAAATTCTTATAAAGCTCTCCTTCTTTCCTTTTCTCTTTCTGTTTTCCTATAGTATCTATTGTCGTTATTGGTACAGTAACCAGCTATATAGATTCTTCTCCCTGTGTCTCTTGCTCCTTCCTCCAGACTCACCTACACCACAACACTTCTTTCCTCTTGTGTTAGAAAAAAGTAGCTCTTTTGCCCATTCACCTTGTAAGCTACCCCTTTCCTACAGCCCCCCTCTGCTCTGCTCTTTTAGATGGTTTCTCTGTTAAAGGGGCATCACTTCCTCTTCGTTAGCTTTTCCCGTCTGGCCTATGCACTGGCTCCATAGACTGGCTCTGTAGGGACACCCTTTCAGGTTCCCATGCCAGTTTCTTCAAAGCCTCTTTCTACTTGGTCAGCCCTGTGAGCTGCTTCTTGGGGAGGGGGGGGCTCTCTTGTCAACATACAGGAACTAGAACACTTGGCCAGCTACTTAATTTGGTGTGAATCTTTCTTCTTTACTCATCCACCGTGTCCATAGCTGACCAAGAGAGAAGAATAATTGCTTGAGGTAACGTAAAGATGATACACAGTAGATAGAGGAGGTTCTCACTAAAAGGCAGGGAGCACCATGCAAATCTCTGCTCACAGGTCACCAGCTCTCTGAGCCTACTCTGCCTTTAACTCCTTAAAGCACCAATTACTCATTAGTGATTGTTCCCTTTACAGTAGTAACCTTTTACATCAACCCCTACCCCAGTTTTCTCAGCATTTTCTTGTTCCTCAATCCTCTCTAACAGACTAAGGCAGTCTGCTTCTTTTATTTTAGACTAAATAAAAAAGTTTGCTTGTAAGAATACAGAGCTCCTACTTACATGAAACTAGTGTCCCACAACACTAACCTATCTATATCACTTAGGTTAATATTTCAGCTTTTGTTTTATGAAGGCCAGACAACAAATTCTTGAATGACAAAGCATTTCAGCTAGAGTTGTCTTTCTTGAGCACAGAACTCCATGGATTGTCCTCATCATTGTGTAGCTTGCTAACTGGGATAGATGAAACTGGACGAGAAGCACACAGGAAGACCAAAAGTCTCATTTCAAGTTGTGTTTCGGTGTCAAAGGAAAGGGCCTATAGATATTAGATAATTGCAGAAGATGCAGGATCAAAAGCTCTACCCTTGTATTCATCGTTAGCCTCCTTGCCCTAGTAGCTTGCTAATGCGGAAGGCACCCAGCGTCTTCTGAGAAACTATTAGTGGTCTGCAGACAGTTGCTCTGAGTTCCAGGAAAGGGGGTCAAGTTTCTGTGAGCCAAGGTGACTTTCTGACCTAGAGTTAAGTCCATCTAACTTTGGACTACATTTTGAGTGGAGGAGGTGGGCAAACTGATAAACTAACTCCCTGTTGTTCTGGAGGGTTGGGTGGGGGCGTCTTATGCAATTCTTCACAGATACCAACCTTAGAAATGTAAATGGGTCGAACGCAAAACAATGTACCTTTGTTTCCAGATATTATTAATCTCAAAGAAGCCCTTTGCAGCCACACAGAGCTTAAAGTTGACAAAGGCTAGCTATCACTATATGATTATATGCTTAATTAAGATAAGTTAGAAAGTTAGAAAATGGGTCCACCCTAAAAGAACTATTGAGAAGAACAGATTTAATTTGTATTTAAAGGAACTTAAAAGACTTTTAAAAATTTAATATTCTCAAGGCTCAACAAGTGTAATACACTCCTTGTTAAACGATAAGCCCAGAGGCTTTCCAAGGATTGGCTAAAGTCTGACCGTAGTATGTTTAACAGTACAGTTTCATTATTCCTCAATGTTGTAAAATCGTGTGTGTGTGTGTGTATGTGTGTGTGTGTGTGTGTGTGTGTGTTTAATCGTGGTGCATTTTTCCTATCAAAGGGAATGCTAATATCATACTACTAATCTTTTAGTCAAGCTGAGCACTTTTTTGAGGTGATGAAAAGGAATCTTTGTATATAGGTGCACACACACACACACACACACACACACACACACAAACGCTTGCTTGCGTGTGTTCCCACGTTCCCACGTCTCCTCAAACTCCCTACTTAAGAGGATGACCTTGAACTCCTGATCTTCCTGCTTCCATTTCCCCAGTGCAGTGCAGGCTTGTACTGCTGTCTGCAGCTCTCTGAAAAAGGTTTTGTCCTTAAGTGTTCAAGGTCCACTGAGCTATTTGAACTTAATGTATCAACTTAATGAAGACTTTGCGAAGACATTAACCTTGGCACAACAGTTTCTTAGGACAAACATTTCTTTTTATTGTACAATGAATTTGTAGACACTATTCGTACCAGTTCATGAGTGCTTTTTAAAAGAGCAATCTCTGCAGGGAGATTGCCTGGAGTCCCTGCGAAATAGTGGTAATTATTAATGTACACGCATGTGTGTGTACAGGCTACAGCTCTTGTGTATAAGCACAAAGAATCCCGTCTTCCATCATTTAAGTGCCAGGGAACTCGGGTTGTCAGTCATGCCTTGACAGCAGGCCCCTTTAGACCCTAAGCCATCTTGCCAGCCCTCAAGCACTTTTAAAGAGACTCTTCCTCCTTAACTCCCTGTGCTGATTAAAAGTAAGAGAAATATCTAATTTTAGGACAATATGACAATGTTTAAACAAAACCTGGAAAAGAAAGCATTTACCTCTAAGAGGAAACCTCATGCCTACTGAAAATCACAGGGGTTTTGAAGTCTCTTGCCCTTTTATCAATGTCTGTAGGAAAATCCTGCTATTCTGGGTCACTCTCATTCTTAGGTATGGCATAGTAAGAGACGGGCCTGAGCCTTCTTCCCGAATCTAGCAGTACCGGTGTGGGATGTGGATGCTTCCCTCCCAATGGTCCTGCGTGCAAACATCCCCATGAGGTTGCCATTTTGACCCTGTAAGGGATAGAGTCTAGGGATGAAAAGAAATGAATTTCTCTCTGTGAATACCAAAGCTCTCTCAATACTTTAGGACATACACTTTCAGGCTCGGAAAGACCCTGTTTCTATGTTCCTTATTTTACAGATGAAATCCTAGGAATGGTGGTGTAGGTTTGTGGCAAACGGCTTCCATAACAATCCAAGGTTAGCTACCACTAATCCACTAGCTACCACATACGCTTAATGAAGATAAGTTAAAAAGATAGAAAATGGGGATGTATGTGTTTCATACCCAATGCGGACAGACAGACCAACAAACAAATCTCACCAAACAACCCCCCCAAAAAAACTACTAAAAAAAACCCCTCAAAACAAAAAACCAATAAACAAAACACCAGAGTGGAAAAGGATGGTTATGAGATTCAATGATATTATCTGAGGCCATAGTAACCTTCAAACAGGAATTCAAGTCCTCATCTAAAACTGATACATCAACAACCAAGTACAACAAGGAGTCAAGTTGAATTGTACATGTTTAGGGTCCACAGAGCAGTATTCTCCCGGCAGAGCTGAGGAATCCAGGAATGGCGTTATAATGCAAGCAAGGCTGACTACAACCAGAACACAACCACCTTATACATTTAATCTATGGTGTGTGTGTGTGTGTGTGTGTGTGTGTGTGTGTGTGTGTGTGTGTGTGTGTGAGATGTGGGTATGTGTGTGTTGTGGTGTGTCCTTCTAGGTATTCCTATGTTACGTATGTATCTCAGACACTCTGTTAGGGAGTATTGAAGACCACAATTAAGGAGGGGAGATCTATTGCTGATGAGGCACTGCCCTCAACTGGTCCTAGAAACATCCCGAGTACAGAGACTTCTAATTGCCGCATAGTGGGTCATGTAGGTAACCCAGCCAGCGGGTCACAGCACCTTAAGGAACAGTAATCTGAACATCTCCTGGCTCTCGGCCCCACAAGGGTGCACGCTTGTCTTGGCCTCAGCCCCGCCTGGCGTCCTTCGTCAGCATTGCGGGCCACGCCCCTGCGCACCGGTTTAGTCCCAGCCACATGATGAAACTTCCCGCACGCGTTACAGAAGCTTGGTGACTGTAAGGCGAGAAGGAGCCTCCAGCAGGTCTTGTCGCTGCGCTACCTCAGCTCCACCTCCTCTGGCCCTGGCCCCTAGTGCGCAGGTAAGCGGGGCCCAGGTGCTCAGCGCGGAGCGCTCGGCTCGCCTGGGAGGCAGGGGGATGCGCTGTCCACCGGGTCACAGGTCCGGGGCATACGGATGCTGAACACTCGGGGCCGGCGCGGGACAGAGGCTGCGGTGCAGCGGGTGGCAGGGCGGGGCGGAGGCGAGGCGATTGTTGCGCATCTAGGACGGAGCTGCCAGGAAAGCTTTCACATGAACGAAGAGCAGCGTGGAGGCTGGGCGGCCCCAGACAGAAGGCAAAGGAGGCCTTTGTCTAGACACCATTTCTTTTACTCTATGACATCTAAACCTGGAATACTTCGGCGCTCCGAGGGTTTTGCCTGGGACCAGCTGGACGCCTGCACAAGACCAGCCGTAATTGGGCGCCCCAGGCTAGTGCAGGGGCCTGGTTTTCTACTGGGACAAGGCCCTCCTTAGCTCTAGAGCGAGTGTCCCTGGGGTTGACTGTGTGTCTTGGTCCCCATTACCGAGTCCCCACTCACCTTGCTGCTCAGGCCCTCCCCCACTCCCAGTTCCAAACTCGCAGCTCCCCACCTCCCCCCCACCCCCGAAAAATCTGTTTAAGGAGACAGGAAGCCAAGTACTGGAAAAGTCGAAGGAATTAGCGTGCTTTTTTATTCTCCCATAATTACGGATTCACAGGCCTAGTTTCAGATTAGTCTAACTTTTACGGACAGGTTTGATTTTTCTTGGCCCGTGGCTTACAAGTTTTAACAGTTAACTCTTCTCGTTGATTGATGTCAGTACTGTAATACTAATTTGAAGTAAGACTTGCACAAGACCACGGGTTGATTATTGAGATCTTAAGGTGACCCTGTGAATTTTAGTTAGGGCGCTGTCCAGCGGGGGAGCAGGTGATCTTTTATGTACTGACCCCTAGAAATGCTGGCTAGTCTGAATTGATAGGCATTAAGAGTGATTGATGATTATGAAAACCGAACACTTGATGTTTTGATTGTTACTTGATGTTTTGATGTTTGATTGATAGATAGCCTTTAATCACTAAACCATCCCTCCAGCCTGGTTTTTAATAATTTAGGAAAAACAGTGTAAACTATGATTCATTTTGATTATATTGTATTGACTGTTATGCTTGGGATGTGTTGTGTTAAAATATGTTTAAAATTAGGTTTAATGTTTTCTCTTGCCTCCTTAATGGGCTTTATTAGTATATTAAAATTACACATATGGTTCACTGGCCAGCACTTCTGCAGAAGTTAACCAGGAAATGAGGAGAATTAAAGGGACAGACAACAGTGAGGAAAATACGGTACGGGGAGGGTCTCTGATTCCAACTACAGAGGAGTTTGAATTTCCTTATTCTTGCCGAAGGAAAGAATTTTAAACTTTCTTTTTCACTTTAATTTAGTGCCTGGCACGTGCTTTTCTAGGTAAAAGGTTCTCTGATGATCATAATTGACTTTCAAAGTGCTTTGTTAACCCACTTTTCTTTCTATTGTTCCCTTTTATTAGACATAGATTCTTTTCTCATATAATACAATCTGAACACAGTTTCCCCTCTCTCTACTTACAGTTCCTCCCCACCTCTCCCCTCTGGATCCACACTCTTTCTGCCTCTCATTAGAAAAGAATGGGCTTCTAAGAGACAAACAGCAAAGTATAATAAAACATAGTAAGGTAAGATAAAAGGAAAACCATCATATCAAAGTTGGATAACATGGGGCCATCAGAAAAATAAAAAGACCCCCCAAGAGAAGGTGCAGGAATCAGAGACCCATTCACTCACACATTCAGGCAGGAGTCCCATAAAAGTACTCATCTGAAAATTATAATACAGTGGTTCTCAACCTTCCTATGCTGCCACACTTTAACACTGATCACTGTAGTGAACCCCAACCATAAAATTATATCCATCGCTACTTCAGAATGGCAGTTTTGCTACTGTTTTGAGTCATATTATAAAGATGTGTTTTCCGACGGTCTTAGGCAACTCCGTGAGAAGGCCGTTTGACCCTGAGGTTGAGAACCAGTGCTATAGTACACATGCAGAAGACTTTAGTGGAGACCCGTGTAGGCCCTGTGCTGGCTGCTTCAGTCTAAACTCATATGAGTTTTGCTCAGTTGTTTTAGATGGCCTTGTTCTGATGTCCTCTGTCCCCTAGGTTTTCACAACTCCTTCCGCCTCCTCTTGCTAAGCTCTGAGGGGCAGGATTTGATGGAGACATCTCTTTTAGCAGTGTGGCTAACCCACTCCTCGTTGACACTGAACCAAACATTTGCTCCTAAATCTGCATTTTCCTACTGAATGTGCAGACCGAGCCTGCCATAGACTGTTTGGACGGCGTCACGGAAGGGGCTACAGGTCACTTGCATTTCCTCTTCAGGTTGTTTTGCTCGGTACTACTTTTCGTTGCTTTTGCTGGCCTGGTTTTACTCAGAGTGCATCAAAGCTTTGATGCGGTTGGAATATTTTCAGAGGATTGCTCTGATTGGTCGATGTTGAGTCTGTGTAGTTTTTTGGGTGCTGGTTCCAGATTCTGTGGCCATTTGTTGCAGATTGGCACTTGGCATTTTGAACATGATGGCTAGTGGGAGATTCTTTATCGAACGATTTTGAACGTCAGCTATTCAAATGAAATATTTGTAGGACTTACTTGCTCCCTGGCTTACAGGGGTTTGATTAAGTTTCTCCTCCCCCATTGTTGCTTCTAGTTAACCAAGGCAGCTTTGTGATAAATATTTGAGACTGTTTTTGTCATTAAAAGGGTTGGATACTGAACTTTTCTGTCGTTGAGACGAAATCTCTTGAAGCACAAGATGGTCTTGAACTCTTGATCTACCCTGCTTCTACCCTCATTGCCAGCACTATGTACCACAGTACCTAGCCATGAGTAAACATTTAACATCCTCAGTCAACTCACAATGCTTGTTAGGGAATCTTACAAGATTTTTTATTCTCCCATAACATTTAGATGTTTATTCTTCCAAATCACTTAGACTTTAAGCTAGCAGACGTGACGTCCCTAAGGATACATTATTCTAGAGTGTGTGTGTGTGTGCACATATATTAATATTACATAATGATGCCTACCAGCTGCTATTTATTCCCTTTCTACTTGACCTGCAAATAAAGAGACAGTATTTAGTTGTGGAGGCTTAAGAAGGGGCTGTACTAACATGGAGAATCTCCCAGACCTTTGGGGGGGGTTTGAGGTTCTCAGCTGGAGGGGCTGGGGCTGGGATTCCTACTAGTTTGGGGCCAGCCACTCCTGCTATTGCTCTGGAGCAATCCTGGGCTGCAGATGTTACAGAGGTGACCTGGGTGTTGCTGGGTGTAACCCCCACCAAAGCCTCAGGTGGGAGAAATGTGAGCTGGTCGCAAGGCTTATGTGCGTGGTTAAATATAAAGGTGATTTGTATTTCTTAATATTTGTAAGCAAACGAAATCATTTCCCATGTGCCCATCAACCTAATGGAACACTTCTGTGATTAAAGATGGTTTGTGTCCCGACTTCTGGAGAGGCTTGTGTGAGTTTCTAGAATCAAGAGTCACTTATACTGAGTGTGAGACCCTGTGCTTCTCTCCTAGACTGCCTGCAGCCCTCCTGTAGCATGTGTGGCATCTGGGCCCTCTTCGGCAGCGATGACTGCCTTTCCGTACAGTGTCTGAGTGCGATGAAGATTGCGCACAGGGGCCCAGATGCATTCCGTTTTGAGAACGTCAATGGATACACCAACTGCTGCTTTGGCTTCCACCGGCTGGCGGTGGTTGACCCCCTGTTTGGAATGCAGCCAATAAGAGTGAGGAAATATCCTTATCTGTGGCTGTGTTACAATGGTGAAATCTACAACCACAAGGCGGTAAGTGAAGCCGGGGACCACTATCTTTAATTAAACTTCAGATCCAGCGTCATGCTGTTGACTTTGTTACTTTAAATGTATTCTTTTTTCTACACTCTTGCCTCCTTTGCTCTGGTCTTGTCCAGAGCATTGACAAGGAAAGGTAAAATGAGTTAGATTTTTAAAAAGTGATTAAAATGGAGATGCCAATTCAATTTTTTTCCTGTTCTATGTTTAAATATTTATTAGGGCTGTGCTATGTTCTGTGTTGGCTGATGGAGGAACAGCATCGGAAAGGACAGTGTTAGGCCTACACTCCTATGCAGGTTGTGCTAGCAGGAGACAGACCAGCATCACTGTATAGTATAACAAATTTTCTAAAAGCAAATGTAGAAGCAATGCATATGGGAGAGCTGTTTGCAGGAAGTTTGAGCAGGGGTTGTCCTGAGGAAGCGCGACCTAAACTGAGACCTGACAGACAGAGAATACCGGGCAAGCCTGGGGCAAGCCTGGGAGGTGTTTCTTATGGAGGGGAATAGCGTGTGTAGATACCGAGTCTGGGCTAGCGTGAGTGAGAAGGGGACCCATGGAGCTGGGAAGGCAGGACAGTCCGTCTCCTGCTGCTAGGAACATTCCAAGGTTAGGAGCAGTTGAAAGTCCTGGGGAGTTGAGAGGAGATGATATTTGTGGTGTTATATAATAGGACCGCTGAGAAATCTTTTGCAGCTTCCCACTTAGTGGGAGCCAAATTGTAGAAAGGTGGCTGGAGGCTATGAAGTGTGTTAGGCAAGACTTAGCAGCACTGCAATGGGAACTCTCTACTCTGGTGTCTAGAGACCAGGAGCGGGGGAGGGGACAGAAATGTTGATCCCGGAAGACAGAGCTGATAAGGACCTTCCAAGCCAGGATTATTTCACTCATTTTTCACAAGGAAATTGGTTAAATCTTTAATTTACGAATGGTTGTATAAATACAACCCCTTGCTATGTTTGCAAACTTGTTAACCTCTTCCCCAACTTCTAGTTGCTTCAGAGCAATGGGCATGAAAACTGGTGATTCTTAATATCTGTATTATCTTCAGGCCTACATGTTCCCTGTTTCCTACAAGATATGTTGTTTGAGAATCAAACATTTCCCTAGTTAACATTAATACCAAACCTAAGACTATAATATCAAATATCCAATTCATGTTTAAGCGTCCCCAGATATCCCTAGAATACATTTAGCTGTGGTTTTGGTTTGCTTTGCCTTTTGTTTTATTTTGTGTGTGTGTGTGTGTGTGTGTGTGTGTGTGTGTATGCATGTGTATGCATGTGTGTGTATGCATGTGCGTATGTGCGTATGTGTATGTGTGTATATGTGTGTGTGTGTGGTTATGCACCTATGTTTGTTTATTTGTTTGGTTTTTTTAGGGCATATTTCATTCAAGGTTAAGGCATTTGGCCATGCTGTTTCATGGTAAATTTTGAGATTTCTGTGCCTATCCTTCACTGGTAGGGGTTTATCTTATTCCTGAACAATACTATTTATTTACCAGTTTGCTTGCTTATGGGGATATTTTCAAGTTAGGGTTCTCATCTGAAGCCTTTAGCCATTTAGCAAATACACTTTCATTAAAGGCCTGCTGTACATGAAGCTAAATTGCTTGAAGACGTCATGGTAAAGTAAAGAGGAACGTTAAGAGGGGAGGAGAGCAGTGAGGTGGGAGGGGTTTGGGAATCATTAAGTCAGGCCAGTGTACAGGAGAGGATCAGGTTGCCCTCTGCCAGTATTGCCCCAAGTCTTGCCTTCCTGAAGTGAAGTTGGGAAATGTCTTGGCTCATTGGAGGCTAGAAAATACCTTGGCTTAGTTGGACAGTGTTGCTGTTTATTACTTTTGTTAAGAATTTAAAATTAGTTCTTGGGACTTGTTAGTGAAGGGACGTTTCCTTTCTGAGTAAATGACCATCAAAAAGTGAAGTAATGTTCATTATTTTCAAAGGCTGTAGGGTGCTTCTATCCAGAGGGGTAGATTTTCAAACCCCACCTACCTGAGAGTTAGGATGACCCTGGCAGTCCTTAGTGTGAAAGAGTGGCAGCCAGTCCTGTTAAGAGGCAGCCAAGCACTTGATTTAATAATTCTGTGAATGCTTTCCACAAAGGCCCATGCATTAGGTAGGGATGGAGAGACCTAATGCGTGTTAACACATGCCTTTCAGTTTCCCTTTTGAAAATTGAAAACACTTTGCAAATCTGAAGTGGAGATCAGAGGCCTTTGTTGTTGCCTTGCTGGTGTGCCAGTGTGGTAGAAACTATCAGAATTGGGGCCCAACTGAAGCCTTTTCTCTTTGCTGGCAGAGACAGTGGAGGGCCCGTCGCTGTTCCTGTGGGACAAAAGAATGGATGATAAAGCCCACAATCATTTTGTCTGTCCCTGAGAAGTAGCATTAATGTCCCACTGTTCAGGAAGGTCTGGATGTTGTCCATTCCTGGGGACGGCAACTTGGGGACATTCTGCCATTGTGATGGACTCATTTGTATTTGTCAGTAAGGAGTGGCGGCTAAGTTTTCCTTTTGCTGTATATTTTCAAGGGAGTTCTTCAAGGATGAGCTAGAAGAGCCTCTCAGCTGATGCTGCATCCTGAATCAAAAGCCAACAGTTGCCCGTAAAACAGTTTTAGCTTCATGGTAACTGGGCAAACTATTCTCCTAGTGTGTTGGAATGTCCTTATCTATATTCTTGGCTTCTACCTTTAGAGATCAGAGCAAAAATTGGTAGGAAATAGTTATGAGAAAATTGTGTCTATGATGTCCACGTTTTTATGCCCTGCATAACAGGGCATAACAAAACATAATTGCATAATTGCATAAATATTGCATAACAGTTGCTTCTAAAACATCGTATTAAGTATTCTAAATCTTGAAAGTGTTTAAGCACACAGGAGGATGGGTATATATTATATGTAAATAATATTCCATTTCACAGAAAGCATGAAATCACCAGCAGATTATTGTCTTGGGACTGGGGTCCTGAAGGAAAGGATGACTGCCCATGTAAATGTGCATGTATGACTGCATAGTGTAGACCATGGTGTACAATAGACACTTGGATTTCTGCACGTGTCACTGCTCTGATACCTGACCATTGCATCCTGTTTATCAGAACTCAATCTTTATTGTCATGGGTTTAGCCTTTATGGTGAAAAAGTTTCAGAACTTTGAGTTGAAACAAGGTTGATTTTGATAATGCCGTAATTTTTTTTTTTAAATCAGCAAAGCACATGAACTGATTATAGAACACAAATGCTGAATCAGGATACATAAGAATTCTAACATTTTGTTTGCTCTGCTTCCTTAAGCTACAACAACGTTTCGAATTTGAGTATCAGACCAATGTGGACGGTGAGATAATTCTCCATCTCTATGACAAAGGCGGCATCGAGAAAACCATCTGTATGTTGGATGGGGTGTTTGCATTTATCTTACTGGACACTGCCAATAAGAAAGTATTCCTGGGCAGAGATACCTATGGTGTCAGGCCTTTGTTTAAAGCCTTGACAGAAGATGGATTTCTGGCTGTGTGTTCAGAAGCCAAAGGTAATAATGCAGTTTAACTGGTTTTGGTTTGTGTTTCTTCCTGGATCATTGATATCCTTTACAGATATCAATCAAAAACTTTACAGATGACTAGGGATGAATACTCAGTATGAAGAGGATTTGAAAGCCTAACCATTCCTTTCCTCTTTCTTGTGTGTGTGTGTGTGTGTGCGTGTGCGTGTGCATGTGCGTGTGCGTGTATACATGTGTGCTCATACATATATGCACATGTAGAGACCAGAGACCAGACACTTAACATTAGGCATCTTAATTTTATTTTATTTAATTTCTTTGAGGCAGATTCTTACTAAGTAACTCTGGCTGTCTGGAACTCACAGATCCGTCTGCCTCTGCCTTCTGAGTACTGGGATTAAAGACAGGCACCATACCTGGCCCCATCTTAATGTTGGACTCAGTCTCTGCACTTAGAACTCACTCATGCCTGATTTAGCCAGATTGGTTAGTTACTGAGCTCCAGGACTACTCCTGCCCACCTTGCCCTGTACCTGCCTATCCTAGAACTAAAGATACAGGACACTGCTATGGGGTTTTGCATGGGTCCTTGGGATTAAAACTCAAGTCCTCCTGCTTGTTAGGCATGATGCTTGCCAGGCACCTTATTGACTAGGTATCCTGCAGCCCCTGATGCTTCTGGCTACTAGGAGGTGAGAACCTTTCTTTTTTGTGCAGAGTATCTCTGCCACGGTTTACAGATAGAGCCAAGTGACCACGGACTTGGTCTTAGTGACTCAAACGCTTCCGCTAAAATAATGTTTCTTTTAAATTTGTTTTGTTAGGGATATTATTATAGCAAGAGATACATGAACTTACTATACTTATTATAACACAGCTTACTTAGCATTTTCTGGCAGTAAATTTAGTAATCATCTTTTACCTAGATAGCAAGTTTTCTGAAGTGTACGTTTGCCATTTTTGGAATCCTTTGCTACTTAGTCTTCAGATTTAACATTGCTTGAAACAGGACCTGGATCTGTTAAGGGGTCCTTGACACAGTAACTAAAGTGTGGGTATTAAATAAATGCTTTACTTGGTCTATCAGCTGACAGCATAGGACATTCTGTGTCAGTTACCTAAGCTCCTGTCAGGGAAGCCTGGCAAAGGGACTATAAAGCAGGAAGGACCCCAGCTTCCATGGTCTATCTTTTGGACTTTTAGACCTAATGATTGCTTCATGTGGAATTGTAATCTCACCCGTAGTTCACTCTCTGCAGTTTGTTTTCTGCACCCTTAACTCTGTCCTTTTCTAGACTGTCCAGTTACCTTTACATTACTATAATAAGATGTTGCAACCAAGGTAAGAATTTACTTGGTGCTTAGAGTCTCAGAGGGCTAGAGTCTACGAGGTCATGATGGGGAACATGGCAGCAAGCAGCATCCGAGAGCTTACATGTTGATCTGCAAGCATGAGGCAGGGAGCTGACTGGGAATGATGTGGGCTTATCCCTAGTGATGTCCCTTTAAGAAGGCCACATGTCCTACTCCTTCCCAAACAGTTCTATTCACTGGGGACCGGGTGGATTTTCCTTATAGATGTCATTCTATTGAATCCACCGCACAGATTAAATGATCCCAGTGGAGTGCTACATCCTGTTATCAGTCTTTACAAACATCGTGGCATCTGCCTAAGACGTTTCAGTTGGCTGCATCTCGTCCTCTACAGAGGTGAGCAGCATATGAGCTCTGCCAGCTACTGAGAACATTGGATTCCTTTGGCCTTTCAATTCAATGTACACAGACTGGGCTATGAGACTCACAGTACATTATAATAAATACCTGTGTAGATAGGCTGTTTAACTCTACCACACAACATTGGCTTTTGTGTCAGATCATGGCGGTGTCAGGGTAGCTACTGTCTATAAGAACTGCCTAAAGTTACGTTATATGTCCCATACACATTATATGACATCTATTAAGGGAGGGATAGTGGCTTCTGAGTACCTGCTAGCCGATCAATTTGCTTGGTAAAGGCTTGAGAACCATTGGTCTCTCTTAAAATGCCACGGTAATGACCGGAATACTTGGCAAGTTATCACGAAGTTAACATTTTGATTTCTCTTCTTTCTCACATTTATCTCCTCTCATCTTGTTTGTTTTACAACAGAAAATAGACATTCCATTTTAAAAAATTTTATCCTTTGACAATTTAATAGATATCTAAAAAATAGGTTTGCATGATCAGAAATTTCAGCTAGGGAAAGGAAGGATATGATGAAGACTTTAATTTTAATAAAGGTAGCAGGGCCATTCAGGTGGGAGAGGATTGTCTCAGAGAATGTTATTGTAACAACTGGACATACACGAGATAGAAGGTGAAGTTTGGAATCTTTTATCTTGCTATGTTGGGGAATTATCTTGAAAAGAACCATTTTCCTATTGCATCAAGTGACTGCAAATCTATGAGGTTTGGTATTCTGTCTCCGTGTCGTTCTTGCTTCTTTGGGAGAGAGATGATAGGGTGTGGGGCAATTATTTCCTCTCCCACTATTTTTGTATGGTGGACATTTATTGCTCCTTAAAGGGGCAAGTATGGATTAGAGATTGGCTCACTGTGAGGGCTGCAGAGAAGCACCTCATTGCATACGTTGCTGTTTCCTGTTTTCTAGGCCTTGTCTCCTTGAAACACTCCACCACCCCCTTCCTAAAAGTGGAGCCCTTTCTTCCTGGACACTATGAAGTTTTGGATTTAAAACCAAATGGCAAAGTCGCGTCTGTGGAAATGGTCAAATACCATCACTGTACGGATGAACCACTGCATGCCATCTATGACACTGTGGAGAAACTCTTCCCAGGTGACTGGTGCCTATGACCAAACTCCAGAACTGCAGGCCACCCCTGACTGCACGGGGCCATTCACACCATTTTCAGTGATCTCGGTTTAAAGGTGTTGATTTGGAGGTGGTGGGAGCTCCTTGAGCGAGGGAGGGCCATCATATCATGGTGGGGTAGGACATTGCTTGCCTCCTCTCAGTTGGCTTAGCCTCAGCTTATCTGTGACGGCTCCGTTTACTCTCTGTGTTGCTAGGCTTTGAGATAGAGACCGTGAAAACAATCTGCGTATCCTTTTTAACAACGCTATCAAGAAACGCTTGATGACTGACCGGAGGATTGGCTGCCTTTTATCAGGTGACGGCAGTTTAGAAAAACATACATCTTGCCGGTGTTTAAAGGCAATGGTTTGTAGCTGGCTCTGAGCTTTGAATTTAGTTAAAGGCCTACTATATAATTTCATCTTTGTTTTTCTATAGACATGTTTACAAGCTGCATTTGTAAGGTTAGAGCTGGTTGGTACTCATTCCTTAGAGTCCTGTGTATTGATCTTTTAAACTTTAGATACAATTACCATTGTAAGGAGCCAATAAAATATTAACATACACTCATATGTATGTGTGCATACACACACACACACACACACACACACACACACTTCATTTCACTATGTGTCTATCATATTAAAGTTGATTTCAGTTTATAAAATTCAGAGATGTTAGCGGTCAAATGCCAATCCAGATGTTTAACAGGTGTGTGATTGTCCTTGCCCTGCTTGCTGTATGCCTGTAGCCATTGACTTTGTTCTTATGCTGTAGGGGGCCTGGACTCCAGCTTGGTTGCTGCCTCCCTGCTGAAGCAACTCAAGGAGGCCCAAGTGCCCTATCCTCTCCAGACATTTGCTATTGGCATGGAAGACAGCCCTGATCTACTGGCTGCCAGAAAGGTACAGTGCAACCTGCCCATTGCATATTCAGAACTTAGTCCTGCTGTTGGGACGAACATCAAGTGAAGCTGTCCTAGTGTGCCTGTTGTTACCGTAATAAAGGCCATGACTGAAAGCAACAGGGTGAGGAAAGGATTTATGTGGCGTACATATCCCCAGTCATACTTCTACTGAAGGAATCTGAGGTAAGAACTCAAGGCAGAAACCTGTAGGCAGGAACTGAAACAGAGAGCATGGAGGGACATCACTTATTTATTGGTTTTTGCCTCCTGGCTCCCGGCCCTTCAGTTCTCGCTTTCAGTTTCCTGTGTTCTCTTTCCTCAGCAGACTGTGACTCAAAATAGGTAAACCAAATAAACTCTTTCCTTCCCAAGTCTATTTTGGTCATGGTCTTTATGACGGCCATAGAGAACAGTCTAGGATAGAAATTGGTACCAGGATAACAGCTCAAATCTTGTTTTCTTCTGAAGCATTGCATTATGAACTGTAGGCAGAACAGACTTTGTACACATAATTCTATGTGCCGAAGACCGGGTCTTGCTCTGAAAAGACCTAGAATGATGAGAAAGGCCTAGAAGAGAATCCCAATGCAAATAGATATATGCTGGAAGACGGGAAAAGGCTATTAGAATACCATGCTGGGTATCAAATTAGTCATTTCAGTACAGCAAAAGAGAGATGACATTCAAAAGGGGACCGTACTGGACTAGGGAGAGATGAGGCAGGTTAGGTAATATAGGAGAGAGTCGTGTGCTGATTGGGGTCCTGGACTGTCAGTCTGTAGCTTTGAGTTGGAAAGAACCAGAAGGAGATTTACCCCCTGTGGCTGAGTCGTGAGTGAGGGCCAGGCAGACTGCCTCCTGTCAAAGGGGCCTGCACCTCCTTACTGAAGGGGCCTGCACCACCTCCTGTCAAAGGGACCTGCATGGCCTCTTGCTGCTGTGGTCTGGAGAGACCTGGAGCTGTCTTCTGCTTTGTTTCTTTTCACCATGTTTACCTTGAGAGGATCTGGCTTGTTTCACTTTCTAAAGTAGCTCTTTAACAAAGATAGGGATTTCTCTTTACATTCAGGTGGCAAATTATATTGGAAGTGAGCATCATGAAGTCCTTTTTAACTCTGAAGAAGGCATTCAGTCCCTGGACGAAGTCATATTTTCCTTGGAAACTTATGATATTACGACAGTTCGAGCATCTGTAGGTAAGGGGTTTTATTGGCGTGAAAAGAGTTTTAATACTGAAACAGTAGAAGGTTTAAGATGATTTCAGCTTAAGAGACATTGTCTAAATATGAATATAAACAAAGTTCCTATATTGTTAATAATACTATTATATTGTTAAGACCATTTAAGAGTGCCCTGAATTTCTTTTTGACTGGAGGAAGTGCTTAATGAATATAGTCAGATCATCTGAACACTGAATTTACAAGGTCTTAATAAATGCTTTATAAAAAATATTAACAGCTCACATTTGCAAAACACATACTTCATGCTAGGTTCTGTCTCCCTACTTTATATGAATTATTTGTTACCTTAAAACTAACCCATCATAGCCAGTATTCCATCATCCAGGAGGCTGAGGCAGGAGAACTACACGACATTTGGCATATATGGCATGACCATAGAATGGATACATATTTTGACTCCTTTTTTTTCCTCCCATTTTCTCTGTGTAAAATATCTTGGATGGTATAGTTGGGCCACAAAACATTATCCCTGAGTTTCACCAACCAAAGTTTGAAAACACTTGAGAGCTATAATGTGTATGACTGGACCTGGGCAAACTTTATTGCTGTCGTTATTGTAATAATAATAGGGTGTCAGCTGCTTACATAGCATTTACACTGTATCAGAAATTGTATGTGATCTAGAAGTGATTTAAAGTACAAGAACATCTCATAGGTGTTACAGATTCCGGTCTCTGCAGTAACGCAAGTCTCTCAGTGCAGTGTGACTTTGCCTCCTAGTGCATATAAAAGCTATGGCTACAGTGTGCTGTGGTCTTCTAGGTACCTCTGCTTACTGCTATTGATCGTCTAAGCTATGGAAAATGATACGGTGTATTTGCTTAGAGCAGAATTGCCAGACCTTTAATTTGTAAGAAGTGAATTTCCTCTGAGGCACAGTAAAGCCAAGCACAGTAAAACAAGATAGGCCTGCATACATGTGTAAAACTCCACCTTTTTATAAGGTGTTGGGGCATCAGAAGATGTGGGTAGATGACGGGAGGACCAGGAACCAATCCCAAATGAATACTGAGGGAACACTGTTCTTTATTAAATGGGGAAATGGGTCTGTACTGCAGTACATTTTCCTTAAGGAGTTCTCATGTAGATGTATTAAACACACCACTCTGTCACAGGGCTTACTAGTTGCCGGCTGTTACTGTCATGCGGGCAACACTTATCTGGTGAACACATCTAAGATTAGAAATGTACCACAAATCGGAGAGACCCAGTGTTGTCGAACCTCTAAACTGTTACTTAGCTGAGTGGGTCTTTTTAAACACTCACTTTGCAGTGCAATAAAATCCCTTGAGTATTACAGTGATTTGTCCCTCGAAGGCATCATCATTAAATACACACACATATAGTACGTATGTGGTTGAATTTTTTATGAGGTGGAAGCAGCGTTGGGAAGAAGAAAGTCTCTCCTAAGACGGATAAAAGTGAGCTTGGAGGAGACATATGGTAGTGGAGAGAGATGTGAAACGGGTACCAAATAGACAGTATGATACTGTACATAGCCTTCTTAATCAAATGTGGGATTTGGAAATGAGGAGCGGAAATGGAAAAGAATGAAACAATTAAAAGTAAGCTACTTCTGTTAGTCAGTTTTCTGTTATTATAATGGATAATCCCAGATGAGAAACTGCAGAAAATAAGGATTTTTTTTTCTTTTTTTTTTTTTCCGGAGCTGGGGACTGAACCCAGGGCCTTGCGCTTGCTAGGCAAGCGCTCTACCACTGAGCTAAATCCCCAACCCATAAGGATTTTTTAATCTCAGAATTTTGAATGCCAAAAGTCCAACAGCATGGGACTTTGGTGGGTGGCATCAAGGATCCGCACATGAGGAAGAGATCTCATAGTGATACCAGGGGCCAAAGAATAGAGAGCGGTTCTGTTTTAGACAGTTGAATAAGGAGAAATAATTTGATTTATCCTGGGAATTGTCTTAATGCCTTCTAAGGCAAGATGCTTGAGGACCCAAGTAATCCCAACCAGACCTTACCTCCACTTCACCACTGTGGATCACACCACCAACACATGAGCCCTTGGGAGACCAAACTGCATCCAAAGCATTGCACAGCCCATGCCTAACTTTTCTGTACTAGTGACAGTATACAAGCCATGGTATTCAGGTATTTAAGTGGTTCGATCTAGCAAAGAATTAATATAAAAAGTCTTGTCCTAAGAACATAATTTTGGAGCCTGTTTATAAAATAATACAGTGGATGCAAGGCTATTTTATCGCTTACGTTGGATTGACTGCATGGAGACGGCTTGTAAGTGGGTGATCCTTTTGGAAGCTGCATTGATACCTCTATTAACTCAGCCCAACAAGACACTCCAACCCGAAGTTGTTTCTGAGGCTCTCCAAAACACAACACTGACGTCAACATTAATTTCTGTTTCCTTTAAGGTATGTATTTAATTTCCAAGTATATTCGGAAGAACACAGACAGCGTGGTGATCTTCTCCGGAGAGGGGTCAGATGAGCTTACACAGGGCTATATATATTTCCACAAGGTCAGTACTCTGAAGTGAAAAGACGGCCAGGCTAAGTGAAGAAACGTGAGAATCACTGGCCTCTTTCTGTTCTGTCCTTATGATTTGTAACATTTTTAGAGGGCATGTGTGTTCGTGGGTAAGAATTGATGATATCTGTTTTCTGTGTGTGTATGTATGTATGTATATATTTATATATCCATTTATTTATTCATTTATTTATTTTTAGGAGAAAGAAGGCTTTATAGTATCAGATATTTTTCATTCTTAAAATTAAACATGAAAATTGATTTTCTGTCTGTCTGTCTGTCTGTCTGTCTGTCTGTCTGTCTGTCTGTCTATGTTGATTGATTTTTTTTCCAAGATAGGGTCTCGTTATGTAGCTTTGGTTGTCCAGAAACTCACTATGTAGACCAGACTGGCCTCTGCTCCCCAAGGGCTGGGATTAAAGGCACCGTGTCTGTTGCCCAGGGCGTCCATTACATTTGTTTCCACACTAAGCACTCGGGAGGGTGGATGGGCCTCCAAACACTGCTGGCCTCTGAAGTTATTTACTCACACCCCTCACGCTCCTCTTAAGTTTTCTGGCTTACTCATTTTTTATGTTATATGTGAGAAGGGAAAATAAAGGCTGCCTGTGTGCCGAAGCTCGCCACTGACCTTCGTTTGTTTAATAGGCGCCTTCTCCTGAGAAGGCGGAGGAGGAGAGTGAGAGGCTCCTGAAGGAACTCTACCTGTTTGATGTCCTCCGTGCCGACCGCACTACTGCTGCTCACGGGTAACGTTAAAATCAGTGGTAAAACCAACAAGGAAGAAAGGGGAAATAAAACGGGATCAGTTGCTTATTTTTTTGTTTCTTTCGGTTGGCTGCAAAGTATGGTTTTCAGCAAAATTATCCCCCAAAAGCTGTACTATGGCCTGGATACTGTCACAGAGCGGGGAGAGAGCATCTTCTGTGGGTGTGTCGGGCAGGTTTCGTGCCATTGGATCCTAACAGTAATGCGTCATTTCCGGCTGAGAGGGAAGGTTGTAGCAGCTACTTGTTTTAGAGCATTCGGAAGTCACAAGCTCCAGGTTGCAAGTACTACGTGCTTGACAAGCCACCATACTGCATCTGTGAGGGGATGTGCAATCTTCATTCATTCATTCATTCATTCATTCATTCATTCATTCATTCAATGACAGAATAGAATAAAAATAAATTTCTTTGGTGCCATTTTTTCTTGTTTAGAGTTTCCATGTTCAACTGGGCTTGTTGAAGAATAGAAGACCCTTGCTGTGCAGGATAAATGTTGCCTTTCAATGTTTTCAGTTGTTCTACTGAACCATATTTGTTTTAAGAATTGGCTGAAATCATAGTTATTACATGTCCGCATGTTCTGACGACTGTCACTGGGGCTTTTGTATATGTGATGTATGGGTTTACCTATACCCTCATGGCCAGGTCACTCACAATACTTTTAGAGAAACAGTTAATTTTTCATAGGCATAGAAGGAAAGAGTTTAAAACAGAAAGCTTCCCTCCCAGATGCTGGTTTTATTTTGAGTACAGACTTTAGTATATGGCCATCTGTCCTCTAGGAGGCAGGACCATGCTGTATAATCTCCTTTACTCAGTCTGCTGTGGTTGTTGGGAAGCCGTGCCAGCCATCTGACTCAGACTGTTGTCTGTTTTCCCCAAGTCTCGAACTGAGAGTCCCGTTTCTGGATCATCGGTTTTCTTCCTATTACCTGTCTCTGCCACCAGAAATGAGAATTCCAAAAGTAGGTGAATCAACCCTGGGTAAAAACCCAAAGATCATTGGTTCCTCTGGCCACTTCACTGACCTTCCTTTTGTGCCCATGTCAGGATGGTATAGAAAAACATCTCCTGAGAGAGACTTTTGAGGACTCCAACCTGCTACCCAAAGAGATTCTCTGGCGACCCAAGGAAGCCTTCAGTGATGGGATCACCTCAGTCAAGAACTCCTGGTACAAGATTTTACAGGACTTCGTTGAACATCAGGTCTGTCTCTAAAGATACGTTCTGGAACAATAATAGTTTCATAGAGAGCTAGGATCTCTGCATTTAGTTTGAGTAGTCGTGTCTACGAGAGAGTCAGAGTTCCCTCAAAGAGTATGCCTTTTACAAGCCTTACGTAGTAGTTAAGGAAAGTGAAGGACTATAAAGTAGTATTGATGATCGAGAGAAATGGGGGAAGACTTGCTAATCATTGCTGACCTTTTTGCACATGTCTGGGTCCCTGCTGAGTACAAACGAGTCAAGCACCCAGCCTCCAAGTATGAAGTATTCTTAATATTTCTAAATAATGAGTGCTGTAAAGGGTCAGGTTACTTTACACTATGCCTTAGCTTTATTTTGGTCTCCGTCGGAGCAAATGCATATCAGTGTTCTCAATTTATCTTACAGGTTGATGATGCGATGATGTCCGAGGCCTCCCAGAAATTTCCCTTCAATACTCCCCAAACTAAAGAAGGCTATTACTACCGTCAGATCTTTGAACACCATTACCCCGGCCGGGCTGATTGGCTGACCCATTATTGGATGCCCAAGTGGATCAATGCCACTGACCCTTCTGCCCGCACTCTGACCCATTACAAGTCAACTGCCAAAGCTTAGACGCTCTCTACACTCTTGTGTAAAAGTCAATGTTTCTTCTTCCTGCTCTGAAGGTAGAGAGACATTGAAACAATCAGAGAGAATGAAAATCAACCATCAGCTGCTCAGGCTTATTTAGGCATGGAAAGAAATAAAAGTATCACATCTAAAATGCCTCCTGGTTGTAGGTACCAGTGCGGCCTTGTAGCTAGAGACTGAGTGGCTCTTGTTGTATTGCCACTGTGGGGATGACAGTGAGCTATGCTAAGGGGCATCTTAGTTCCGCCTTCATTCCTAACAGCTGGCTAGGCAGACTGCTATGTGAGTCCTTTGTGGGAACTGGTGACAATTCTGCTTTGTAGGCAAGGATTCAGCTTTCTTCCTTCCTTCCCTCCCTCCTTCCTTCCTTCCTTCCTTCCTTCCTTCCTTCCTTCCTTTCTTTCTTTCTTCTTTTTTCTTTTCATATTGTGCTAATGTTTCCTCTGGAGTTCGTGGAACTGGGGATAAACTTCTCAAATACATCCTCAGATGCTATGTTAGGCATTTGTGGTTCTCTATGGAACTGTTAACACTGTTACAAACCTGGTCCTTATGAAATCTAGTTCACACAGCCTTTTTCCATAAAGCTTCATTTATAAGAACAGGTGGTGGGCCCTGGACCATTGTATATCGACCCTTATTCCAGAGAAACTGTCCAAGCTACACATTTCTCACAAATGGGCTGCAGAAGTAGGAAATAGTACTTATAAACAGAAGATGCTTATTTGAACGCTCATTGAAGTGCTCCAGAACATGTTGCTGAACTTAAAATGTGAATCTAGCTGTTAAAAGTTTTTGAAAAGGGAGTACTTGGTTCAAGAATTCTTGCTGGTGTCAGGTATTTTGAAGCTCTGAGCACAGGGGAGTCTGCAGCGCTTCAAGGCTAGCCTGGGCTACATGGTGAGGCTGTCGTGTCAATGAAGAAATGCTTGATGGGTAAAGTGGTTGAGGCCAGCCATAGGACATGACTTACAATCTGTAAATGTGTTTGAGAAACCGAAGATGAACCCTTACTATGGGGTAGCCTTATGTTTATCTCATATTTATAGGTAGTTGAAATGTTTACACTTACCTTGATTTGTCTCTATTACCTGTTTCCTGCTGAAGTTCACCCAGCCCAGATACACGGCATTGCAAATGCTCTGGACTGGGATCTGTCACTTTGGTTGAGAGTGTTTGCACAGCAGGGAACATGGCGAGATTGGTGTAGCATAAAGCACATCACCAATTTTGAAGGTGTGGGATAAGCATCACGTTTTAACTTAACTGACTGATACATGTCGTGTTCAGATCTCATTCAGAATTCTGACACACATAGAGATAGGTAAGTCAACTTCACAGCACCCAACTTACATACCTTTTGTCTGTCTGCCAATGCCTCAGAAGGGTGTACTTCCAGGCAGAGTCTGAGAGCTCACCGTTCATCACTGGCTAGTTCATGGTATTAGCCACATCATTTCTCTTCCAGTAGTGAGGCAGAAAATCAGGACAGAAGAACCCAGTAGAACACAGCTCTCTACTTCATGGCAGTGGGAAAGCAAGAGGATGGAGTTTAAGAACATCTCCAGTGACCTGACCAGGCCTCACCTTCAAAAGTTTCTACCATCTCAGTAATGGCCTTCAATTATGAATCCATCAATAGATTTATCCATCGTATTAGAACTTTTATGATCGAGTCACTTGACAATGATCGCATGGACTAGTTGAAGACTAAGCCTTCAACCCATGGGCCACAACAAACAGAAGGTTGCTCACAATGGCGGCAAAGGTGATGAATTTCAGATTATACATGGTCATGTAGTTAGCTTTTTCTTTTGCAACTACAAAGGAAGGTCTGAAGTACCAATAGGTTGCCAGCTTGTGTGCGATCCAACTGCTTACATACTGACCACATTCCGTTTTCTAGACCATCCAGTTCACATAGGACTGCTAATTAGCAGTTACTCCTCTCAGACACCTTTATAAGTGAGGATTGCTAGCTGACATTCCTTATCTTGCTGCTTTGGCCCAGTAAGCACCTTGTGACCACCCATTCAACAGCTTTGCTTCACTTTGACTAAATAATCTGCTC
Source organism: Rattus rattus (assembly GCF_011064425.1). Lineage (NCBI taxonomy): Eukaryota > Metazoa > Chordata > Mammalia > Rodentia > Muridae > Rattus > Rattus rattus. Next base: position 130,652,380 of record NC_046159.1, read on the forward strand.
TAAGGTACCATATCCCATAATAACGTTTTCATACTTTATTCTAAAAGTGAGAGTAAATCCCCAAATCCTCCCTCAGCTTTTGAACAAGTGTGAGCATGTTCTTCCAAATCTTTCACCGAAAAGATACCATTGTGTGTAGTGGATCATCTTCCTTAATGTAAGTCTTCAAAGCTTCTATTAGAGGGGTAATATAAAGAGCTAGATTGAGCTACTTTTTGGATATTATATGCATATTTTACTTGTATTCCTCCTCTTCCTCCTCTTCCTCCTCCTCCTCCTCCTCCTCCTCCTCCTCCTCCTCCTCCTCCTCCTCCTCCTCCTCCTCCTCCTCCTCCTCCTCCTCCTCCTCCTCCTCCTCCTTCTTCTTCTTCTTCTTCTTCTTCTTCTTCTTCTTCTTCTTCTTCTTCTTTTCTTTTCACTTTATATCCCGATCACTGCCTCCTCCTGGTCACCCCCTCCCACAATCCTTCACCCTCCCCTTCTCCTCTGAGCAGGTGGGACCCCCTCTGGGTATCCCCCAACCCTGGCACATCAAATCTCTGCAGGGCTAGGCCCATTCTCTCCCACTGAGGCCAGACAAGGGCTAGAAGAACATATTCCACCAACAGGCAGCAGCTTTTGGGACAGCCACCAAACTGAGCCACTTTTTAAAGACATTTTTGTGACATTCTGGCTATGACCACAGTGTCAGCATGTTCCTTAGTAGTGTTTTTGTATGTTTTAGTTTGGTCTGGAGAGAGATCTTGAAGACGGCCCATGTGATTCCGAATCTGACTGTGGAAACACTGATGTGAGCCTTAGGCATGCTGCCATCTACAGGGAAAGCATTACTTCCCAGCAGACACTCTGCAACTGCACTAAGTGATCTGTTGCCTTAACTCCCCCAGCCTCAACTGCAGATGGGCAGATTTTACCTTCTAAAAGTAGGCATCTGAGTTTTTCGGGTCCACCTTTCCCCAAACCTTGCTGTTCTGTAAAAAGTCTCCTCCTCGTCCTTGAGCCAGGTAGGTGTTTATGATCATATTGGCAAGCAGAATGCAGCGGAAGTGAAGTGATGCTGAGTGGCTTATGACTTGATGTCTATTTTTAATATGGAAGGAAGGAGTTGGCCATCTGTAAGAATGGACATCTCCAGTGGCTGCTCATTTAACAATGAACAGCTACCACCGTGCTTATGGGTGAGCCCCCGGAAGACTCCAACTCCTAGTCTTAGACTTTCATCTGGAACCTTGGTATGGGGCCAGCGATTCGACAACCTTGTACTCTGGCCCTCATAAACACCAGAGCACAATGGGTTCTCAGAAGTGGGAAGTTGGAGATGCAGTAGCTCTTAATACGGTAACCAGGAAGCTCACTACAGAGGTTAAGTAAGCAGCCAGATTGAACATTATGCTAACTCGTAAGGTGTCTAGCCCTAGGTTATTCAGGCTGTTTGCTTCTTGTGTCTTTTCTCTCTATGGTATTGTTACCACTGGGAGGCTAAAGGAAAGTTTCCTCTGGGCTCAGGACAGTAGAGGCAAGAAGAGAAAGGACAGGGAATCCCTCCAGGTTTCCAGTGAAGTGCATCATTTCTACAATGGCAGCTGAAAAATACCAATCTGCCTCAGTGTGTCACACTGAAGTTAGAGTTGGTTTTCATTAAAACCCCGTGTGCTCATGTTGCCTAGTGGAGGGCTCTGTTCATTGTTGACAGTTTTATAACCACTCTGGGATCCAGGAAGTCGTTCTCTCGCCATCCACAAAAGAGGGAAAGAAAATGGTGAACCATGGGTGGAAAGACAAAGCTTCCAGATGTCACTTGTCACTTTTGCTCACTTTCCAAACCAGTTCATGTGGTAGCTCTTAATCCTTCTCTCTCTCTCTCTCTCTCTCTCTCTCTCTCTCTCTCTCTCTCTCTCTCTCTCTGTGTGTGTGTGTGATATAAAAAGTATTTTGGGAAAAACCCTCCAAATTCCACAAATCACCATCTAGTTGCCAAATCATTCTCTCCTATATATAACTCAGACTCACCTTCCAGAGTAACATACAAGGGATTTGCTCTGCCTGTACCTTTCAGGGTATCTAGGTGAGGTACTGAGGTCATCATCTGTGTCAGGCTGAGAGGTAAGTGAATAGACAGACTGATCCTCACCTGTCTGGTTTATAATAATAAAAAAAAAGCAATAGAGGAATGGCAGCAGCAGTAACCAAACATGGCACAATGAGAGAACAGGAAGCATCCAGAGAACTCCATGTAGCAACACTGATGTCCTGCTCAGCTGCTGTTCGAACGACCCCATGTGTAGCAAAGAATCAGTAGCCACTACGGCCAAGTCATGCTGGTAGAGGAGAAAAGAGTGGACCCTGGCGAGACATTGCCTGTATATAGGTGAGAAATGGGAACATGGCGGTTTCTAACAAGAGCAAGTGTTAGGCTCATGCATTGTAATTGTGGTTCCCCAGAATAAGGCATAGCAGTCATAGATCCTCTTGTATGCCAAGGACTGTCCTGGAAGCTATAGTTTTAACCATCAATATAGTCCTGCACCTACGTTCTGTTGAGTTCATCAACATCTTATGGACAGGGGAAATAATGGACATTGGTTTCATGGCCAGTGTCCCACTGTTGATAGTAAAGGAAGGAAAGGGGTGTTTAGAAACTTCCTGCTCCATGTGACATTTCAAAGGATTAGAAATATAGAGTATAAACAGAAGAAAATATTATTTCAATTTATATTTCATTGTGAATATTTGTGAATAGTTAATAAGTTATCTAGCAAGTTTCCTAATTTAAACATAGTTATTTTAGTTTTCCAGTCGATAATGAATACATGTACATTTGTGATTTACATATTGAATGAGGTAGGTACTCTGAGTTCTGGCTTGATTTCAAGCCCCACCAGGCTGGTAAATTCTGCCAATGAATGCATTAGGGAATTTGGAATACTGTGGGGAGAAAAGCCACACCTATGTAATGTCAGAGTATTTTTAAGAATAGTAGAAGGAAGCATTTGACTTCGAGGACAAATGATGTAACACACAAGGCCACAGGGTGGCAGCCCTGGTTCATTTCTCTATTCGGGCATCATTTTGCATTTCTCAAAGATACCCGCAGTACCAGCATGAAGAAACTTGTATGCTGTGTTAAAGATACACCATGTTAGTGTCATAATAAACGACAACACAGAAGCTCCATAGTGTGCTGTCAGCAATCATGGAGCAGTTTGACTTTGCTAATTGCATGTGATCGTTGTACAGGCAGACGAGAGTTTATGTGTGAATTTCTTAGGGTCTCTTTGTATGTGTCATCCTGAACATAGCCTGCACAAAGTGAGTCCTCGTAAAAGTAAAATCCTTCATGGGAGAAAGGGAGAAACTCTTGGTGGTGTGGTATAACACTGGGAAGTTGCACTTGTTCAAATAAATGACTCCCACACTCACGTTTGGGTTTTTCATGTTTATGTAATTAAGTACACATTCATGTGTGTACACATGTGCACAAATACACACACAGAGAGAGACACAAAGCATGGCAGTAGGAGGAAGACTTGTAGGGGAGAAGATGGGATTTGGTTCACATGGGAAGCAGATAGAGGTGATAATGATGGTATAACCCTATTACCTTCCATATGCATGGACGTTTAGCTATCCTTGAACTTGTTCTGTAGTCCAGGCTAGCGTCAGACTCAGAGATCTACTTGCTTCTGCCTCTGGAGTCCTGGAATTAAAGGCTTGCACCATCACCATCTGGCAGAATAAGTTTCTTTTATTTTTATTTAGTTTTTATTGATTTTTGTGAGTTTCACATCATGCACCCCAATCCCACTCATCTTCCCATCCCTTTGTACCTGCTCTCCACCCTTGCAACCTCCACTCCCCAAAACAAAACACAATTCTTGCAGTGGAAGCTGTGGGATGTCCCAGTATGCCCCACAGTACCCTTTTGTCCACACTTGTTTACTTGCAAATGTTTATTGCAATGTGTCATTGGTCTGGTTCAAGGCCCCTGTCTTCTGCTACACCACCAATACTGGATACTCATGGAGACTCCTCTCGGGTATGTTGTTGCCCTATGTCATGGAAATCCTGCATCGTTGGATCTGTAGGGCTGGCCCCTTCGTGCACTCTAGCAGTTCGTGGATAGCGTAGATGATAGAATGGGCCAACTCAAAGCCATGAATGTGGAGCTGTGTGGTATCTGAGCCTGCAAGCTCTCCCATACTTGCACCATTAGGGCAAGCTCTCCAGCTTCAATGCCTCGGCTAGCTCGCCCAGTGCTGCAGCCATCAAGGGGCAGAGCCCGCTCTCCCACTTTCTCTCCCTGAGGGCCAGCTCTTCCTTGCTCACCCTCAGGGCTGGCTCACCCATGCCCTTGCCATTAAAGTCAGCTCTACTGTGCTGCTTAGGCAAGGTGCAGGGCCAGCTCTCCTGCTCTCCTGACCTGGGGCCAGCTCTCCAGCCTGCTGCAGGCATTAGGGAGGTGGGAGGGCATCTCTCTCTTGCCCATCCCACCGCATGACAGACAAGTGACAGGGCCAGCTCTCCCATGCTCATGGCCTTGAGGTCTGCTCACTCACAATCCCAGCCAGCAGGACCAGTTCTCCTGAGTGCTGCAGCAAATGAGGGATAGGGCCAGCTTTTTCACTCTCATGATCCTGGGCCCACAGAACAAAGTTTTTAAAAGGGAGGATCCTTTAGAAGGACGTGGACAACCCACACAGCTTTTATTTGATTTTCTTTGCTTTTGGAAACAGTCTTGTGCTATTACTGAGGCTGGCCTTAAATTTGTTATCCTCCTGCCCCATGAGGCCTCTTGATTGTGAGCCAAAATTTCTAACCTCACTTGCTTTTTGAAATGAAGTGAAAGACCTACAGGAATGCTATCTCCATAATCTCACAACCTTAACCCCGACTCGTCTCAGTGTATGCAAATGAAGCTAAAAGACAAAACCTGCACTGTGTATTTTGCACATAGTGTGGCAACTAACAGACACTGTACGTCTAATGTGGGTCAACAGTGTTTGTGCAGCATCCTGGGAAGAAGGAGCTGGAACACAGACACAGAAGATGATCAATCGAATCATCTGCCTAATAATGGATACCACAGAAAGTATTTCTGTGTTAGCAAGGCAATTTCCACATGTGGTTAGAGGGTCCATAGAAGATTGGTGAAGCCTCATGACAGTGACCATCATCCTCTACCATCTATACTTCTTATAAAGAAAGGAAGAAGGAAGGAAGAAAAGAAAACTCAGCAACGTCTCTCCATTAACCTTATATTTACGTGTTGGAGCTCATGAACTACATTTTTAGAGGAAATGTGGATGTTAAGGAGCAGGAGTTTACATGTATAGGTGTAGAGTTTGGAAGAACCCTAGGATGTAGACACGATGCTCTGTGTGAAGGAGTGAGAAAAACACAGTTGGAAAGAAGAGTTGGTTATTGAATAAAGTGGCAGAGCGTCCAGGGCTGTGTATGCGTCCACTGATCAGATCAAACTGTAGCTTTGAATCTGGGATGAAATAGGCTGAGTGCCTGATTGTATTGTATTATCGTCTGATCCCATCACATTCTGTGGTGGTTAGCACACAGATTATCTAGGCTGTATGGCTTTTAAATAGCCATAGTCTGACAATACTCAACTGAGTATGTTTCACTGTGGAGCAGTGGACAGTTCCACCAGATAGAAAACCTGATAAGATTGAGGAGACTCAGGGAGGCCAGAAATTTCATAATTGAGAACAGTTGGTGTTTAAATCTACTCCCAACCATGTTCTTGTCCTGGAATACGTGACCAGGACAGTCATTGAGAGGACTGTGACAATCAGTCAAGTAGGGACAACAATAGAATTCCTTCCACAATGAGGTATCCCTAACATCTCAGACCAAACCAACAGAGAGCATCTGCCTCTAGACCCCACCCCACCCCAAATGTTTATAGGGTCCTCTCCACAAGGACTAAAGTACAGGAGTTATTTCACCACAGCTCTTCTGAGAGTGCTTGTCTTATTGAGCTGTACCACAGCAGGGAAGAGTTTTCTGTCCAGGTTCAGTTTTTGTCGCTGGACCTCGACCAGGCCCAACCAGCTGGGTGCATGCACGTGACCTCAGCCACTTCCTGCTTGGTGGCCCCGACCTTGGCCTCTAGCCATCTGCTGCTTATCACCACCTGTCACCAACTCTGGGGCAGAAGAGACCCAGCAGCCTGTCCTGCTCTGGCTCCCCCACGGAAACCAGCAACTCTGGCTGCTCAGGCAGAGCCAGACTCCCAAGGATTGCGACAGGTAGCACCCTGTACAAAGACAAGCATTTCACCATCTCTTGGGTTGAAATTTTTCTTTCAATTCTTAATATGTGAATTGAGTGTGTGTGCATCTATAGTTAAGTACTTTTCTTGGTTATATATTAAAAGCCACAACTTCAGGTGATGACCATGCAAACACCTTTGTCACACTGTCTTGGGATATGACATGCTACTCGGGTAGTGTTTCAGACCATTTGTTTTCAATCGGCGGGACACAGGACTGTGTCATATCCAGTGCTCCTTGCCGATTTTGTGATTAACATCAATTTAATGGTGTGAGAAAACGAACCGCTCAGAGATTAAAGAAAAAGTGAGGTAGAGAGCCTTGATCTCTGTTCTGATGGGGAGTTCCTGCTGGCTAGGGGCAGGCCATTGGAGAAAGATGCAGCTCTGAGTGATGTTGGCCATGTTCACTCTTGGGGTATCTGTGGTGCTGAGGGATCTGATGTACCAATCAGGAAAAAGGACAGAGTGGACAAAGCACCGAGAGCAGCCCTGCATCTTGAAACATTCATATCTATAAATAGATAATGGCCTTGATATAAATGGTAATGTGTGAAAACAGGCTTTTCTCTAACACTCCAGTAAACACAATTCTGCAGTGGTGTGTGTATCTTTCCCCTCAACACGGGTGCACTTTTCACTAACTAGTCCTGCTAAAGTATTTATTTATTGTCCCAAATATTTTTTTTTATTAACTTGAGTATTTCTTATATACATTTCGAGTGTTATTCCCTTTCCCGGTTTCCGGGCAAACATCCCCCTCCCCCCTCCCCTTCCTTATGGGTGTGCCACTCCCCACCCTCCCCCCATCGCTGCCCTCCCCCAACAGTCTAGTTCACTGGGGGTTCAGTCTTAGCAGGACCCAGGGCTTCCCCTTCCACTGGTGCCCTTACTAGGCTATTCATTGCTACCTATGAGGTCAGAGTCAGGGTCAGTCCATGTATAGTCTTTAGGTAGTGGCTTAGTCCCTGGAAGCTCTGGTTGTTTGGCATTGTTGTACATATGGGGTCTCAGGCCCTTCAAGCTCTTCAGTTCTTTCTCTGATTCCTTCAGCGGGGTCCTATTCTCAAATCAGTGGTTTGCTGCTGGCATACGGCTCTGTGTTTGCTGTATTCTGGCTGTGTCTCTCGAGAGAGATCTACATCCGGCTCCTATCGGTCTGCACTTCTTTGCTTCATCCAAGTTGTCTAATTGGATGGCTGTATATGCATGGGCCACATGTGGTGCAGGCTCTGAATGGGTGTTCCTTCTGTGTCTGTTTTAATCTTTGCCTCTCTATTCCCTGCCAAGGGTATTCTTGTTCCCCTTTTAAAGAAGGAGTGAAGCATTCACATTTTGATCATCTGTCTTGAGTTTCATTTGTTCTAGGCATCTAGGGTAATTCAAGCATTTGGGCTACTAGCCACTTATCAATGAGTGCATACCATGTGTGTTTTTCTGTGATTGGGTTACCTCACTCAGGATGATATTTTCCAGTTCCGACCATTTGCCTATGAATTTCATAAAGTCATTGTTTTTGATAGCTGAGTAATATTCCATTGTGTAGATGTACCACATTTTCTGTATCCAGTCCTCTGTTGAAGGGCATCTGGGTTCTTTCCAGCTTCTGGCTACTATAAATAAGGCTGCGATGAACATAGTGGAGCACGTGTCTTTTTTATATGTTGGGGCATCTTTTGGGTATATGCCCAAGAGAGGTATAGCTGTATCCTCAGGCAGTTCAATGTCCAATTTTCTGAGGAACCTTCAGAGTGATTTCCAGAATGGTTGTACCAGTCTGCAATCCCACCAACAATGGAGGAGTGTTCCTCTTTCTCCGCATCCTCGCCAGCATCTGCTGTCACCTGAGTTTTTGATCTTTGCCATTCTCACTGGTGTGAGGTGGAATCCCAGGGTTGTTTTGATTTGCATTTCCCTTATGACTAAAGATGTTGAACATTTCTTTAGGTGTTTCTCAGCCATTCGGCATTCCTCAGCTGTGAATTCTTTGTTAAGCTCCGAACCCCATTTTTTAATAGGGTTATTTGTCTCCCTGCGGTCTAACTTTTTGAGTTCTTTGTATATTTTGGATATAAGGCCTCTATCTGTTGTAGGATTGGTAAAGATCTTTTCCCAATCTGTTGGTTGCCGTTTTGTCCTAACCACAGAGTCCTTTGCCTTACAGAAGCTTTGCAGTTTTATGAGATCCCATTTGTCGATTCTTGATCTTAGAGCATAAGCCATTGGTGTTTTGTTCAGGAAATTTTTTCCAGTGCCCATGTGTTCCAGATGCTTCCCTAGTTTTTCTTCTATTAGTTTGAGTGTATCTGGTTTGATGTGGAGGTCCTTGATCCACTTGGACTTAAGCTTTGTACAGGGTGATAAGCATGGATCGATCTGCATTCTTCTACATGTTGACCTCCAGTTGAACCAGCACCATTTGCTGAAAATTCTATCTTTTTTTTCCATTGGATGGTTTTGGCTCCTTTGTCAAAAATCAAGTGCCCATAGGTGTGTGGGTTCATTTCTGGGTCTTCAATTCTGTTCCATTGGTCTATCTGTCTGTCTCTGTACCAATACCATGCAGTTTTTATCACTATTGCTCTGTAATACTGCTTGAGTTCAGGGATAGTGATTCCCCTGAAGTCCTTTTATTGTTGAGGATAGTTTTAGCTATCCTGGGTTTTTTGTTATTCCAGATGAATTTGCAAATTGTTCTGTCTAACTCTTTGAAGAATTGGATTGGTATTTTGATGGGGATTGCATTGAATCTGTAGATCGCTTTTGGTAAAATGGCCATTTTTACTATATTAATCCTGCCAATCCATGAGCATGGGAGATCTTTCCATCTTCTGAGGTCTTCTTCAATTTCTTTCTTCAGAGTCTTGAAGTTCTTATTGTACAAATCTTTTACTTGCTTGGTTAAAGTCACACCGAGGTACTTTATATTATTTGGGTCTATTATGAAGGGTTTCGTTTCCCTAATTTCTTTCTTGACTTGTTTCTCTTTTGTGTAGAGGAAGGCTACTGATTAGTTTGAGTTAATTTTATACCCAGCCACTTTGCTGACGTTGTGTATCAGCTTTAGTAGTTCTCTGGTGGAACTTTTGGGATCACTTAAATATACTATCATATCATCTGCAAATAGTGATATTTTGACTTCTTCTTTTCGATCTGTATCCCCTTGACCTCCTTTTGTTGTCTGATTGCTCTGGCTAGAACTTCAAGAACTATATTGAATAAGTAGGGAGAGAGTGGGCAGCCTTGTCTAGTCCCTGATTTTAGTGGGATTGCTTCAAGTTTCTCTCCATTTAGTTTAATGTTAGCCACTGGTTTGCTGTATATGGCTTTTACTATGTTTAGGTATGGGCCTTGAATTCCTATTCTTTCCAGGACTTTTATCATGAAGGGGTGTTGAATTTTGTCAAATGCTTTCTCAGCATCTAATGTCCCAAATATTTTGTTTACTTTCTAAGTCCTCCTCAGCACCCAGACCATTCATTCATTAATTTATTTTTTTATTTAAGAATTCCCTCATAGGGAACTCCTCCTCCCACAGAGATAACATCTGGTTATCTCCTCCCACAGCCATTCAGCATTTAGGATAGGATGCTTTCCCTTTACCGAGGGCTCATAACTCTTAGTATTCGCTCACTGTCCTTATACTGAAGCAATGTTGAGAAATGACCTGTGCGTGAGGATGCTCATTGGACATCAGAACCCTTTCCAAGCTTTCTGGGTTTGCTGTGGTATTCGTGATTCGCTTGGCAGGTGGGAGCATTGAAGGCCCAGCAAATCTCAGGATATTCAGGCATAAGAAGCTGACAAGAAGACCTCAGCCTGAAACTGCAGAGCGGGTGACTCTGAAAGACACCTAGAAGTCTCTCTGAGAGCACCTGAAAGACACTTGCTGAGTCTTAAGTATCTCTGGGCTACCTCAGGGTGCAGCTGTGACACGGGGAGCCGCTCTGAATTTCACTTGCTTAAGAATCCAGCTGTATTCTGTCAAGGGTACAGCTTCTTTCCCTTGCCTGCCCCTCCCACATTGGGGTGTCCTCTATTGGCAGTGCTATACTCTAGGAAGGGGGATCATGAATGGGGTTCCTAGAGGAGGTGATGACTCGGCCCCATTATAACAATCCAACAGAGTGTCTTATGACATGTCAAAGGACAAACTTTAAAAATGTCCCTGAATTGACCTCATTAGAATTTGTTTTCCACTCCAGAATCAGTTTTTATCTGAAACGTAGAGCTCCTCTGTTGGGTATGGCAGAACAGTTGTTTGTTTGTTTGTTTTTAGTTTTTTTTTTTTCGGAGCTGGGGACCGAACCCAGGGCCTTGTGCTTGCTAGGCAAGCGCTCTACCACTGAGCTAAATCCCCAACCCTTTGTTTGTTTTTTAATAACAGAGTTTGAGCAGAATAAGGAAACGGTACAACACAGAGCAGAGGTCTGTTAACATCTGGTTATCTCTAGTTAATTCCCCTTGGGTAAGAGGTGGGCACTGATTGTATTAGTAGTTACCTTCTGTTGCTGTGAGAAAACACCATGACCAAAAGGAACTTATAGAAGGAAAGGTTTATTAATTTTTGCATATGCTTCCAGAGGGAGAGTCTATAATTGCGAGGGAGGCTTGGCGATGGTCAGGAGGAACAGTAGCCTGGGAGATCATATCTAGTAAATGCAAACAGGAATCAGAAAGAGGAAATGAAGTAGGGTGGGGCTATAAACTCTCAGAGCCTATTCCTAGTAATGTACTTTCCCCCAGCAAGGCAGTACCTACTGAAGGTCCCACATCTCCCCAGATAGTACATCTAACTGGGGACCAAGTGCAAGAACCTATGGGGGACAATCCACCATACTGCTTATCAAGTTGTCTACTATTGGTGCTTTTGGAAGTTTGACTATCACTGGACCCTCTCCTGATTTCTCAGTTCAGATAAGTAACTTAGTTGTGCTCAACTTTAGCACGAATAACTTCATCACAGGTCAGTCTTTTGGCACCTACATCAGAACCTTGGACCAAAAGGCTTCTTACACATTTTATTTAACATAGTTCATAAGCTCTCATCTGCTAGAGAATAAAACGTAGTCTTTCATTTTTGTGTTCTCAGTGTCCCAGTTCATGGAAAGAATAGATGTTTGTTTTGTTTTTGTTTTTGTTTTTTCGGAGCTGGGGACCGAACCCAGGACCTTGCACTTCCTAGGCAAGCGCTCTACCACTGAGCCAAATCCCCAACCCAAGAATAGATGTTTGAAGTGAATGAGGGAACCAGGAGGGTCTCACTGCACTGTAGGCAATGCTGTGAGAGACCGCTTGCCAGTCTGCCTTTATCTTTGCTAATTTTTCCAGAGCTGTCACAGTTCTGAAAGTTTAAATTGTAGGTAGGAAGGAAGTTTTGGAAATCTGGGTACTGCCGCTGGTGAAGCATTGGGTGAAGAGCCAATTCCTAGACTTATTACTACCGATTTCTTAAGTTCACTGGTAGCCTTGTGCATTAATATGATATGGCCACTAGGTGGTGCTCGCGCTTGCTGTCTTTTCTTAGACAAGGCGACTAAGACTAATGAAGCCAGAAATGTTCCAATTTGAAGGCAACCAAACTCTCCTACAAATACTAACTACAATATTGACATCAGTTAACAGTCATTCAGACGATATCTCAGGTAAGACAAAAGAAAGGAATAACTGTCGAACACCGTTTGCTAGGATGCTTTTGTGATTTGTGGCAGACACCGTGCTAGATTTTTCAGTTCATAAACACCGATGTCTCCTACTTGAACAACATTGTTAGATACAGAATGTTTTTTTTTCATCCGTATATGTATAACACAAATGCCTACAGAAGTCAGAGGACAGTGTTCAATGTCTGGAAATGGCCTTATGGATGACCGCGAACCACCATGCCTGCAGAGGTCAGGGTCAGAGCACAGTGTTGGATGCCATAGAAACCGACTTGTCTGCGAGCCACCATCTGGGTGCTAGAAACGAAACCTGGTTCCTCGGCAAGAGCGGCAATGCTCTAACTGTTGAGCCATGTCTCCAGCCCAGCCGGACTGGTTTATATATTTTTAAAATCGCTATCATACTTTCCACATCCTGCTTTGTATTTTGTGTCTTCCTGAGCAATAGTCTTCGAACTTGTTTCACAACTTTAGCTCTCAAAAATCACAATTTAAGATTTGCATTTTATTTTCTAGATATGCAGCAATTCACCTAACGTTTCTATTCTTAAACTGATATATATAAACTGATATATATATATATATATAGGAATAATTTAACACATGATACTACAGATGAATATTTGCTCACATCTAGACTGATAAAGCTGAGTTTGCTAAGGTAGGGTTGGTGGTTTAAGTGTTTTACAAGATAATAAGGTTTGACACCTCTCCTTAAACTCTCTGCATGAGACCTACATGGACTTGTCTCTATGCCCATGGTTCTTTGAATCCTCACCATCAATGAGCATTTTTATTTAAATAAAGTTTCTAGTTCTAAGGGTAAAACATTATTGAAAATTTAATTTATTTACTATTAATCTGTGTATTGTGTGTGTGCATGTGTGTGGTGTGTGTGTATGTGGTGTGTGTGAGAGAGCATGTGTGTATGTGTGGTATGTGTGTGGTGGGTTCACGTGTGTGTGGTATGTGAATGTATGGTGTGTGTAAGTGTGTGTGTATGTGTGTGTGTGTGGTATGTGAATGTGTGGTGTGTGTGTATGTGTGTGTGTGTGTGTGAGAGAGAGTGAGAGAGAGAGAGAGAGAGAGAGCATGAGTATGTGTGTGACATCATGTGTGCCTGTATGTGTGTGATAGCGTGGTGTGTGTGTTTGTGTGTGTGTGTGTGTGTGTGTGTGTGTGTGTGTGTGAGAGAGAGAGAGAGAGAGAGAGAGAGAGAGAGAGAGAGAGAGAGAGAGAGAGAGAGAGTGCATTTGTGTGGAGGTAAGAGGATAACTTCTAGGACTTGCTTCCCTCATTCTTTAAGTTCTAGGAACTGAACATCATTAACCCTGCACAGTAAGCAGTTTTACCAGCTGGGCCCATCTCACTCTTAAAATGAGTACCGTTTATATTCCTTTGCCTACTAACAGGGTTGAATATGTTTTCTTGTTAATTGTTCTTAATAGTTTTTTTTTAGTTTGCACTTCTTTGATGATTTCCTTAGTCCTGTGTCTTAGTGGTATTAGCTCTTTTTTCATTCTTATGAAGGGATTTTAAAAATGTATTGGTTATTAACTGCAGTCATATTTCATTTGCTTTTACTGGGTTTCTGTCATTTAGAATTTCACATCCTATGAATGAAACATATTTTACTAAGGTTTCTAAGACTAGATTCACCATTATGTATCATTTAGTGAGCAGGGGAGGCAAGGGGGAAGCATTTTTATGGCTCTCAGAATTAGTTTTCCTTTGTTTTCTCAGATTACAATTCTTTGGCCAAATACTAAGGAAATAACTGGAAATCATTCAGTTCTCTTTTTTTTTTCTTTTTTTTTTCGGAGCTGGGGACCAAACCCAGGGCCTTGTGCTTCCTAGGCAAGCGCTCTACCACTGAGCTAAATCCCCAACCCCATTCAATTCTTACTGGCAAAATTTGTCAAGTTGAAGAGACCAACAGCATTTCCCTAGGAGCCACTTGGAAATATATTGGGCTTTGTTTTTGTTTCCGCTTTTTTGTTGTTTTGTTTTGTTATATGATTGAGACACTCGATAGGTACCGCCATCTCTGTTCCAGAAAGTACTAAGCATTTCAGAGGATGCAGAACAGGGAATTGCTCATCCCCAGTGCTAACGGCAATACCTATCAAGAAAGACCGATTTAGACGATCATCCAAAGACAGCTTTAAAATACACAGCTGAGCCCCGGTGGCTCACGCCTTTGATCCCAACACCTTGGAGGCAAAGGCAGGCCGGTCTCTGTGAGGATGAGGCCAAGCTGGTCTACTGACCGTGTGTTTCAGGACAGCTAGGGATACGTAGTAAGACGCTGTCTTGAAAAGAATAAAAATAAAATAAAATTTAAAAACACACATTTGTTTGTTTTGCTTATTACTGAGACAATTTGAGATGGGATCCTACTGTGAAGCCAAGGTTGGCCTTAACCTTGTGATCCTCTTGTCTCAGTCCCCTGAGAGCTGGAATCACAGGCTGTAATACCCTGCTTAGATTAAAGAAATACAAATCCCTTTCCTTGAAACATTTGAAGGCCACTTTCCAGCTGGCATACTGTTGGGTATTTTGCACGGTACATATATTCACCCAGTGGGGGGAGCAAACGCACCTGTGCTTTGAAAATAGAAGTAGCTCGAGTTAAGTGTGCCTAGTGGACAGACCTTCGTGTGAGCGGTCATCAGTTTGATTTAACAAGTTAGTTAAATTGTCATCTGCTCAGAAGGCATTGCAGAGAGAGTTGAAAGGAAATTATTAACTTGGTAGCTACAGTCATTTTTGTTTGTCTGTTTTGCCTTGTTTGTTTGTTTGTTTGTTTTGTTTTGTTTTGTTTTGTTTTGTTTTGTTTTTTGAGACCGGGTCTCTTTATGTAAAGCTGGCTGTACTGAAACTTGCTTTGTAGACCAGGCTGGCCTCGAAGTCAGAGATCTGTCTGCCTCTGGCTCCTCTGGATTAAAGGAGTGTGCTACCGCTGTCCAACTGATTGGCTGATAGTTATAGTCTTTCTTTCTTTCTTTTTTTTTTTCCGGAGCTGGGGACCAAACCCAGAGCCTTGCACATGCTAGGCAAGCGCTCTACCACTGAGCTAAATCCCCAGCCCCGATAGTTATAGTCTTAATGATGCTCCCACTCTGGCAAAATATCTGATGGGCACATACCTGCTTTCCATTCTCCTAACACTTTCCAGTCCGTGTTTTCTACCCAAGGTGGCAGCTGCGGTCTTGCCAGCACAACTGCTTTGGCTGGTGGTACCGTTTGTTCTATGTGCTGTTTGCTCCAATGGCATGTGGAGGGCAGAAAACAACCAGGTCTATTTTTATCTGTGAGTGCATTGTTCTTGGAAATATAATTATTTTGTTCATTTGGACTTGCCTCTGATTAAACAACAGAGAGGTAAAAGCCAGAGAGGTTTCTTTGGTGCCTGCAGATGGCAGCAGTTATTAACTTGTCGTTATAAATACAAGGTGTTGCTTTTCTCCAGTTCTAAAGTGATGTAAAAATTCAGGGTTGATTGTGTTCTAATAAAAATTAAAGAAGCCCACACTGCAGTTGGAGAAAAGGATTGGATTTACACTTGAAATAATGTCATTTCAAATATTAGTAAAGAACAGAACACAAAAGGCTTAGTACATAAACACACTTCACTGGTTGACACAATGTATTGAAAAGTGAAATAGGAGTTTAAGAACAGCGTTTGATGTCTGGGTTAAACTCCATTAAGGTATGTTGTAAACATACATTTGAAAATATGCTTAAGATCATATAAACTTTGTGATCTTTACATTTAGCTCTAGAACAGGAAATAACAGTAATGTTGATCATTCTTTGAGGGATACCAGTGGAATGTGTTCAAGAATGCAAACACTAAGTAATACTTTCAACTTATCATACAATTTGTCATAGTTTGAGTTTCTATTGCTGTGAGGAGACAGCACAACCTTGACAACTCTTATTAAAAGTTTTTTCTTTATGAGGGGCTGGTTTATAGTTTCAGAGGTTTAGTCCATTATCATCATGGCAGTAAGCATAGCAGCTTGCAGGCAGACATTTTACTGGAGAAGGAGCTGAGAGTTCTATATCTGGATCTGCAGGCAGCAGGAATGAAGACAAAGACACACTTCCTCCACCAAAGCCATACCTCCTAGCAGTGCCACCCTCTATGGGCCTATAGGGAACCATTTTATACAAACTCCCACACTATCCAAAGTGTAGACTTTAGTAAGGTAATGGAAATGAAGTTACAGCACCTATACCATCCTCCTTTTATGTTATGTAAGCATGTGGATGATGCAATTCTGGTGCCATAAAGAAGGTAGAGTGGAACTGTAGAACTCTGGGAAGAGCCCATTGAAATGGCCAAAGAGAATTGAAAGAAATTACATGCAGGTGTACTTAATAGATACATATTTCTGAAGTGATAAATGGGCATGGCAATGTAGTTGGAACTGTTATCCCATAATACTTTGCTCTAAGAAGAAATATTACATCCCACAGGATGTTCATTAAGACTGTAAGTAAACAATTCCAAATGGCTTCAGGAAGTTCCTGAAACTGACAAGATTCACTAAACCCCTCCTTCTCCTAAGTTTATATAAATAGTAAAGAACATTGAAAGCCACTCTCTGAAGTGCCACACTGTAACCATACTGTTTTGCTACTTTATTGGCTTCTTATACCTACCATACTCTAAAGACAGAGTCACATGGTCAAAGCTGCTGAATTCTGCTGCTTGCTAGAAGTAGGGCATGGCCTCACTATTCTACATTATCCTCAGCTTTCTGTATTCCAACTTCTTTACTACCTAAGCTTGACTGTCCTGGAACTTGATCTTTAGACAGACCTTGAATTCAGAGATCTGCATGGCTCTGTCTCTGAATGCTGGGATTAAAGGTGTGTACCACCATGCCTGAACCTATGCTTTTCTTCATCTAGAACTTGCTCTGGTCTTGAACTCAGAATTATGCTTGCCTTTGTCTCCTAGGATTAGAGGTAAATATCCCCATGCCTGGGTCTAAGTTTTTCATGCCGCTATTCCTCACAATCCTAATTAAAAGCCTCTGCCTTCCAAACTCAAGATCTGGATCACAAGTGAACTCCATTTCTGAATTATAGTTCATTTTCAATTAAAAGTCTAAGTTATTCCTTTGTTCAATGGCAAACACAATAAGCTTACCTGGGTGGGATCTTGATCTGAGATTATCACTCCACAAATCCCTTTATCTCCTTCCTTAATATCTTTCTGACAAAGCTGGCTCATTAATGCAGCTGCCTCTGTCCTTTCAAGTCCGTGAAGCCCCCTCACGCAATTTATATTGCATCCTTATATTTTGTATGGTTGCGGAAACCTGTAAAGAACAGTTCTTACATTGATTTATATATTCTTGAACTCATGTTTTTAGAGTTTTCCCCCATAGCCTTAAGGACTGTCCTAAAGGTCACAGTGTTGCCATTTTGCTGAGGAACACCAGGCGCATTCTTACTTCCTGTAATCTTGCTGTTTCTGATTATCATGGAGTCATTAACCTTGGCAGAAACAACATTGCCTGAAGTAGGAACACAAAGTAAAATATATACATTATTATACAGACAAGCCTTACACCTATAGCAACTGTTGGTACCCCAGAATATCCACACCCTGCTGGCTCTGCTCCAGGGATGGGAACTGTGTTACACCATCCCTTTCTAAGCAATAATGGACCTGCCAACAACCCTCTCTACAAGTTGAAATGTGTTGTTGTTTTTATTTTTTTTCTTCTCTAAATACTTTCTAATTTCCATCCATTGACTTGTGGGTTCATCGTAAGTGTTTTATATGTTTTTTGCAGTTATTAAAGCAAACATTTCCAGATTTTTTTCCTTATTGATTTGTTATTTCCATTGTTCCTATACATCACACTTCAAATCCTTTAAAATTTAAAGAACTTTTAAAAATAATATGTCTGCCAGGTATTTTTGGCATACACCTTTAATTCTAGTGATGGGAGGCAAAGGCAGGTGTTGTAAGACCCGGAAGTGGCCTTACCTCAGGAGCACAACCCACAGAACACAACTTGACAAAGGGAGCAATGCAATAGCAAGAGGTTTAATGATCCACGTATGTGGGGTTGCTCATTCTCACAGGGAGAGGCAACCCCAAACTCAAAAGACACTCATCTTTTATTCTTTACAGAGGGCAGACTTCAGCAACAGGGTTAGCTGGCTTATTCTCATTGGTGGAATACAGGACAAAGGATCTGATAAGGTATTGACTGGTCTGCTCAAGGGGCTGTTCTTGGCTCAGTTAGTCACTTTCCTCATCCAGCCCTACACCTGGCCTTGGAAAATCACTGGGAAAGGGGTAAGTTGGCAAGTCCCTTAGAAGAGGGGAGGAACTGGGTGGTCAGGCAGGGTCAGGATGACATCTTGTGGTTGTTCTTGGGATTTACCACAGGGAGGGGTAGGGGAGTCTTTCTGAGAACAGTTATCTTTGTTTTGTCCTAACTTAACTTGGCCAGAGTAGTCTAATCATTCTTGACTCAACATCTTGATCATCAAAACTTTGTCATAACATTAGGCAACCTGATGTCAGATGTTGGTTTCTCAGAAAAGTCACAAGTTTGTCATATCTGCCATATCACTAGGCATCTTGACATTAGATGTATTTCTCAAAACCTTGTTTTTACAACATTGTTTTTCACATCTATGAAACTTTATCTCTTCATAGGCAGATTTCTGCCAGTTTGAGGCCAGCCTGGTCTACATAGTAAGTTCTAGGAGAAGCAGGGCTACACAGACAAACCCTGTCTCAAAGGAACAAAAATGAAAAAGTAAAAATACACTTAATGTATGCTTACACAAAAATTACTGAAAGAAAATTTAAAAATAAAAAATAATAAGTATATATTTTAAGACTCTTTGTGTCTGGATAATTGCTAAGCATATTGTTAGATTAAACAAACCTAATTATTTTGTAGATGGAATAAACACTCCACAACTGCTGAAGGACCCTAGAGGCTTTCACCAACCTTATACCCACTGCCTCAGGACAAAACTAGGTTAAGTACTAGCTTCCCACCTTAGTTTAAGGCTAGGCAAAGTTCCATTCTTCACCCACAGTTCTCAGGAGGAGCAGGAACATTCTTAAAAAACCACAGAGTGTACTGATTGATAGTCATCTGACCCTTTGGTCCCAGATAGAGTTTGAATAGGTGTCATATGCTTGCTAGCCAATAGATTTAAAGGTCAATATGCTTAGCCAATACATTTAAACTATAACCTTGCTGATGTAACCTGTACCCCTAAAAAGTATAAAACCTGCTTGTTATAGCCATTTGGGGTCACCTTTTAGTCACTTGCCACAAGGGTCTGATTGAGGGTCAACACCGATGCTCCAGAAAAATAAACCTCTTGAGTTTGCATCGAACTCCATTCTCATGTCTCACTTGGGGGGGTCTCCGGTAGTTAAGACTCACTCTGAGTCTTACACTGCCAATAGCTTCACATAGCAAATGGTTTTATTATAGCTCAAAGAGTATTTGGTGGCAAACTTTACTGTGATGATAGAAGTACTTGGATTCTTCATTCAGTGGCTTCATAATACCTTTTCTTAGATTTTCTGTACTGGAACTTTTATATATGCCTACAAAAATGTGAACGATCACATGGAGCATTCTAGATGTTCAATTTGGAAGTGCTTTACATCAAATCTACTTATTTGTAATTATCTGGGACAAATGTCATGGTCCAACTGAGTAGCCAGGATAGAAAATTTTGCTGAGGCGTGTTCAAAGGAAGAGGAGAAAGAAAGGCTGAAGAAGGAACTGGAAGCATTGATAAAGGCAAGTATTTCATGATTTCTTAAACTTTCTAAAGTTACTTGCTCCTTTCATCTTTAAACTAAACCTCTAGCTTTTTTCCTATGAGATGTCAGAATAATGCACAGATTCTGTAGCATAATTCTGTAGGATTGCTGCTTGTCACCCAACACCTACCTATTAGATTGCCTTGGCTTTTGATAGTTCCTCTCTGATACTCTATTTTGTCCAAGTTACTATAAACATGAACACATGACCGTTCCTCCATTCTCTAGGGCCACACTGAAGCACAGCAGTAGTAGTAGTAACACAGCTATCAAAACTTCACTGAGAACCGAGATGATCCAACAAGTGGGAATTCCAATTTGCAAAGTAAAGATGACTGATTTTGCTCTTTCAAAGTTTCAGCAAACAAGTCTCACTTTAGAACCCTGCACATGGCTATTTCTCTTCAGGTTTTAGGGATGGTATACCTGGCAAGAAACTAGAGGTTTGTTTAACTTTTTTTTTTTTTTTTTTTTTTTTTGGTTCTTTTTTTCCGGAGCTGGGGACCGAACCCAGGGCCTTGTGCTTCCTAGGCAAGCGCTCTACCACTGAGCCAAATCCCCAACCCCTAGAGGTTTGTTTAAGATTATTCTCTAAGTTCAGCATCTTTTTTTTTCTGCAGAAGCCTCTCCCTAAATAGGTAAACCAGACACATGAAAACACAAACATCCCCAAACTATTCTGCTGCTGAAGAAATGATTTGTACTGGGTGACTTTAAGCCCTTAAGAGTCAATATTTCTCATAAAAGAGTACCTCTTTGCTTTGTACCTCTATGAAGTCTTAAATTATTTCCCTCAAGTAGCAAATTTCTCTCTAAAATGCACTTCCATTTCCCAGAATAACAATAATTGTTTTGTCCTTGTTTACTTGTCTGATTCCCTTTGACATATTTCCCCACTTTCATATGGCAGCAGTACATTCTAATAGCATTCCCACAACTTTTGGAAATTGTTTAAAAAGCAAATGGAAACCTGAGCTATATATGGATCCTTAGGATAATACAGCAGATGCCCCACCTCGTCTGCGCATTAGAATCCCCCAGAGAGCTTCTAACCCTCTTGGTTCTAAGATCATATTCCAGACCAATTAGATTAGAATGACACAGGGACCCCAGTTTGCCTTTGAAAGTGCTTTCCATGATTCCAGTGTGCAGTCAGAATTGAAAGCTACTAGCCTGAAGAGAGATCCATTTTCAACTTCAAAGAGGTAACTTTTTAGGCGATGGTCAAATTGCAGCAAGATATATGTGTTTTCAAAAGTGAAGTACTAAGTGTACCTTTAGAGCCACTTCTCTTGGGAAAGAGCCTACAATTTCTTTGGACTGTCATTGTTTGAAGATTTGACATTGGGATATGATGTATTGGCTTCCAGATGGAATTACATTGCCTTCCTCCTCTGTAAGTAATAGCATCAACTATGGCAGTATCTTGACCATCGAATTCATACATTTCAAACCCAGGAATAATTCCCACTGCCAGTTGAATTTTTATCTAGGGGTAATTAAAGCATTTCATCATAAATATCGCTTAACATGGAAAATATTATTAAGCTTTATGATGTTTCTCACTGGGCTGAGGTTATTAGACAGCTGGGAAAGCTTTTAGAGCCAGTCATAGGAAGAAAGTGCTAGAATGATAAAATGGTCTTGCAGAGCTCCCACAGGCTTATCCCACCCGGTGTATTAATACATTAACTTCATCGTTGGCTTTCTGAGTTCTGAATTCCTCAAGCTCCATCTGTGTTAGTAAAAGCTGGGAAAACACACACACACACACACACACACACACACACACACACACACACACACACGTGCTTTCATTCACAATATACCTCCACTTCCTATTAATTAAGGAAAGGTTGATGTCCACCTTCCTTCTGCTGTTCTTACTCTTCTCATTCCTCAAAGTACTAGTCATCTAAATCAGAAAACCTTGTCTTTTTTCCTCTCCTTATTCTTCACCATCTGCGCACTCTGGTGGTACTAAGCAAAGATCTTTCTCACTTTGGAACGTCCTCTAGATTCTCAACACTCTCTACGTTTCAATTACATTTTGGGGGTGGAGGGAGTCAATCAATTGCTTCTTATTGAACTTCTTAGCTGGTGTCTCACTTTTAACGGCCCCTGTCTTGTTTAATTAGATCCATTTTTTATGACTTTTACCCTCTTGACTTTTATTTTCATAAAAGTCATAAGTGCTAAAATCTTTAGTCCAGTTTTTAGGGCCTTTCTCTTGACTCCTCAGTGCACTTTGTACAGAACAACACCTATGCATGAACTACCCATTTATCCTGCCAGGGAAACGTTCCTATAGGGAACTTAGAAGAAATTAAGGAAAAGGGAAGGGAAGTTGATAGGGAGCTATTAGTTATTTTGAAAATTGCTTTCAATGCAAGATGTTTCCGTGAGGACTCAATTTAGTTGATTTACACAAATGCAATTCATTTATTCCCCTAGAACCAATTGTTGTGTGCCTTAGGGAAATCACTTTCATACTTGTTAGGCTGTGAAGGGACAATAGCAACTTTTGACCCTCTGCCACTTCTCGCTAGAGTGGACAGTCGGAGAAAATAATTACAGCTCAGGAGGACTTCATGAGGACAAAATATGCTGTTTTTGAAGTTCATGCGAAAACCCTTCTTTGACAGCCAGTGTCTCCGACATTGGCAGATGGCCCCAGGGATGCTCCTGAGTGGAGTCCATTCCCTTGAGCTGCTTCTGCTCTGGAACAGTGGTCAGACTTCAACCCTGCAGGAGGTATGGCCGTATGTCAGGCTGTCCACAGTGTAACTGCCTATTTCTGCCTCTTTGATCCTGTGGTTTGCTCTGTTGCTGCTCTAGCACAGCCTCAAAGATGAATCACTTCTATTCAACAAGAAGTTCTGTTCAGAGGCTGGAGTCCAAGTTCATGGCGCTGCTGACTCTGTTTGGTAAGAAACTATTGTTTATTGACATCTTAGCTATGTTTACATAACAGTGGGAGAGGGAATTCTGGCCTCTTGCCTCCTTATAGTAGCATTAATCCATCTCTTTGGGGACTCCACTGTGAATAAAAACTCAAAGAAGCTGTTTCTACAGAAACGTATTGACGGATTAGAATTTCACTACTGTGGAGACAATGAAGTGTAGATACAGAGGCTAATTACCTTATCGTAGGCTAGTTCTAGACATCTGGAACAGTCGTTCCTTGCCCATCTGTGTCTGAACTAACATCTTGTGACTGAGAGAAACATTTTAGAAACTATTAATTTTGACAAGTCAACCAACCGCGAACTAAGAGTGTTACCACAAAGCATCTTGGTCCTATAGAAAAGCTTCCCTCATGTTGCTGTAACTGCATCTTTGTTGTCCCCACCAATGCTGTGGTTTATTAATTTCTTTTTTCTGGTTGCTTGGCATTGTTGTTCACATGGGGTCTCAGAGCCCCTTCAAGCTCTTCCAGTCCTTTCTCTGATTCCTTCAACGGGGGTCCTATTCTCAGTTCAGTGGTTTGCTGCTGGCATTCGCCTCTGTATTTGCTGTATTCTGGCTGTGTCTCTCAGAGAGATCTACATCCGGTTCCTGTCGGCCTGCACTTCTTTGCTTCATCCATCTTGTCTAATTGGGTGGCTGTATATGTATGGGCCACATGTGGGGCAGGCTCTGAATGGGTGTTCCTTCTGTCTCTGTTTTAATCTTCGCCTCTCTATTCCCTGCCAAGGGTGTTCTTGTTCCCCTTTTAAAGAAGGAGTGAAGCATTCACATTTTGATCATCCGTCTTGAGTTTCATGTGTTCTGTGCGTCTAGGGTAATTCAAGCATTTGGGCTAATAGCCACTTATCGATGAGTGCATACCATGTGTGCTTTTCTGTGATTGGGCTACCTCACTCAAGATGATATTTTATAGTTCCATCTATTTGCCTATGAATTTCATAAAGTCATTGTTTTTGGTAGCTGAGTAATATTCCACTGTATAGATGTACCATATTTTCTGTATCCATTCCTGTTGAAGGGCATCTGGGTTCTTTCCAGCTTCTGGCTATTATAAATAAGATGCTATGAACATAGCAGAGTATGTGTCTTTGTTGTATGTTGGAGCATCTTATGGGTATATAAGGCCACACCTTCTAATAGTGTCACTCCCTGGGCCAAGCATATACAAACTAAGTAACAGTATATGTACTTTTGAGTTATACTGTGTTAAAAATATTTGATTTTAAAAATGGTTGTTTGAATTGCATTAAACTCAAGTGCAGTTTCAGTAAAAAAAAAAATCATTCATTTTGGTTTGGGATTAGGACAAAATGCCTAACAATTTCTGAATTGATTCTAAGTATTCTTTTGTCATTTTGTACTACATATTTTTATGAATCAGAATCTAGGAACTGATGATAATGCATAGAGTCCTGCAGTATTGAATGTTCAGCCTGAATTATATAAAGAAATAAAAGGAGGACATGACTGTTTCTAAGGCATTGAGATTTTTATTATAAATATAAAGGAGAATAGAGGTAGAGGCAAAGACATATGGGACAGTCCAGGGTGGACATTACCAGCAAACTGGACCAGGATATGTGAGGAGATTGGGGAATGAAGAGAGGACAGGGAGAAAGGGAACCTGGAGCCAAGAGGCCAATAGGCAACAATAAGACTGCTAGGACAAAATGGTTGTGGTTTTATAGGGAAGAATAGCAGAAGGAAGGAAAGCCCAGCCCCTGGGTAGAGGGTGGGTACAGAAGCCAGAAGAAATTTTTAAAAAGGAGGGTCTGAGGGATGCTTGAAGAGCCTGGTAGGCCAGAATCTGCTTTATTATGTTAATAGTCACCTTAACCATTTGTCCCAGAGTTGAGACCTAACATTTCAGTCTTTTTGTTGTTGGCAAGTCAACAATGATAAAACACTAGTCTCTTATATTAATAGGTTTACACTGCTGTGAATAGACACCATGACTGAAAGAACTCTGATAAAGGAAGGCATTTAATTGGAGCTGGCTTCCCAATTCAGAGGTTCAGTTCATTATCATCATGAAGGGAAACATGGCAGCGTGCAGGCAGACGTGATAGTAGAGAAGCAGCTGAGACTTCTGCATCTTGATCTGAGGCAGCAGAAGGGAACTGTCTTCTACAGCAGCCAGGAGGAGGGTCTTCCTCAGGTAACCAGGAGAGGATTCTCTTCTACACTGGAAGGAGCTTGAGTACTAGGAGACCTCAAAGCCTGCCTTCATAGTGTCACACTATTCAACAAGGCCACATGTATTCCAACAAGGCCATACCTCATGATAGTGCCACTTCCCATGGACCAACACATTCTACTACCTGGCCTCCATAAGGTTGTATAAACAGTAAGTTGATGGGGGCTATACCTACTCATAACATAATGCAAAATACATTTAGTTCAACATCAAAAGTCCCCATAGTCTATCACAGTCTCAACAATGTTTAAAATTCCAAACTTCAAAGTCTTTTCTGAGATTCATGCAATTTCTTAACTGTAATCCCTTATAAAAATCAAAATAAAAAAGTAGATCACATACCTCCAAACATCACAGGGTATATATTACCATTCTAAAACATTCATAGTGTGGAAATACTAGACCAAAGCAAGACCAAAAACCAATTGGGTAAACTCCAAGCTCTGTGTCTCCATTTTTGATGTAAACGTGCTCTTCAGATCTCCAACTCCTTTCATATCTGTTGATTGCAACAAACTTTTTCTTTTGGGCTGGTTCTCCTCCCTGTTAGCAGCTCTCCTCAGTAGTATCCAAGGCTCTGGTATGTCTAACATTTTGGGAGTTCCAAGGCAACTTCTATGTCCTAGCTTCTTGTTTCAATGTCTAGGGTCCACACATGATCTTCTGTGTGATCCTCCAAAGGGCTTGGGTCACGACTCCAGCTCTGCCCTCTGTAGCACTCTAGGTTCTGGCTGATTCCACTTCACTGCTGCTGCTGTTTTTTTGGTAATCCCAGGATACTGGCATCTCCAAACACTGGGGTCTTCCCTGCAACTAGACTGAAATGTCACCAATAGCCTCTCATAGACTCTGTTCATGGTCGCAAGCCTCAACTTCTTTGCATGACCCCTTCATGTCTTCAAAACTAGTACTTCCTGGATGATTCTTACACATTGCCAAGTCCAGCTGCTAGCACAAGGTCTATCTCTGGAACACAGGTAATTCGTGCTCTCAGAAAACACTTCCCAAATGATTTCACCTCAGTGTTGTTGTCTATTGATCAATACCAATTTCTCTTTTTTTCCACTTTTTTTTATATTTTTATTTGCATTTCAAATGTTATTCACTTTCCTGGTTTTCTGGCCATAAGCCCCCTATCCCATGAACATAGGGTTTAGCTCCATTCTGTTTCCTGGTATCCCTTTAATCTTTTACTATACATTTGTAATTTTCCTTTCTAAGCTTGCTATGCTTGATCAAAACATTCCTCATAAGAGTGGACCACAGGACAAAGTATAAACTAGACTTTTTGAGACATCCTTTGTCAATGCAATTAATCTATTTTTTGTGGTTCTTTTTTTTAAACATTTTTATTAGATATATTTCTTTACTTACATTTCAAACATTATTCCCTTTCCCAGTTTCCTGTCCATAAGCCCCCCATCCCTTTCCCTTCCCCCATATGGGTATTCCCCCCAATAAATCCCCCTTATTTCCCCCCACCCCTATATTCCCCTGCACTGGGGATCCAACCTTGGCAGGACCAAGGGTTTCCCCTTCCACTGGTGCCCCCAGTAAGGCTATTCTCTGCTACATATGCAGTTGGAGCCCTGGGTCAGTCCATGTATAGTCTTTTCGTGGGGGTTTAGTCCCTGGAAGCTCTGGTTGTTTGGCATTGTTGTTCATATGGGGTTGAAAGCTCCTTCAATTCTTTCAATACTTCCTCTAATTCCTCACAAGGGGGTCTTATTCTCAGTTTGGTGGTTTGCTGGTAGCATTGACTTCTGTATTGCACATGTTCTGGCTGTGTTTCTCAAGAAAGATCTATATCCAGTCCCTTTCAGCACGCATTATCTAGCTTCATCAATCTTATCTAGTTTAGGTGGCTGTATGTATATGGGCCACATGTGAGGCAGGATCTGAATGGCCATTCCTTGAGTCCCTGCTCTAAACTTTGCTTCAATATCCCCTCCTATTGATACTTTTCCCCTTTTTAAGAAGGAGTGGGAGCATCTGCATTTTGGTCATCCTTCTTCTTGAGCTTCCTGTGGTCTGTGAATTGCATCTTGGGTAATTTGAGCTTTTTGGCTAATATCTGTTTATCAATGAGTGCATACAAAGTGGGTTTTTCTGTGATTGAGTTACCTCACTCAGGATGATATTTTCTAGTTCATTCCATTTGCCTACGAATTTCATGAAGTCATTGTTTTTGATTGCTGAGTAGTACTCCATTGTGTAGATGTACCACATTTTTTGAAACCATTCCTCTGTTGAAGGGCATCTGGGTTCTTTCCAGCTTCTGGCTATTATAAATAAGGCTGCTATGAACAGAGTCGAGCATGTGTCTTTATTGTATGTTGGAGCATCTTTTGGGTGTATGCCCAAGAGAAGTAGCTGGGTCCTCAGGTAGTATAATGTCCAATTTTCTGAGGAACCTCCAGACTGATTCACAGAGTGGTTGTACCAATTTGCCATCCCACCAACAATGGAGGAGTGTTCCTCTTTCTCCACATCCTTGCTAGCATCTGCTGTCACCTGAGTTTTTTTTCTTAGCCATTCTGACTGGTGTGAGGTGGAATCTCAGGGTTGTTTTGATTTGCATTTCCCTGATGACTAAAGATGTTGAACATTTCTTTAGGTGTTTCACAGCCATTTGGCATTCCTCATCTACAGATTTGGGTTTTTAAAAAGAGCCAAGGGTATTTGTAATTGGCTGTCAAAGTGTTGTCCTAATATTGACATATTATTTTCTTGTCTCTCTAGTCTATCCTGTATGTTGTCGGCATTCCTCCTGGGGAACAGATCTCCTCTGAAGGCTCAGTTCCCTTCTGCCGCCTGTGACTCAACATGTGGAACTCTCAGCACCTTCTCCAGCATCACGTCTGCTTGCATTCTGTGCCATGATGATAATGGACTATAGTGCTGAGGGAACAAGCCAGCCCTAGTTAGATGTTCTCCCTTCATAAGAGTTGGCATGGTCATAGCGGAAATCCCAGCTAAGACAAAATTCATATTTGATATTGTTTGGGTGGCCAAGAACCAGAGACTAGAGATCCCAGAGTCCTAGGGTGAAAAACAACAGCAATGACAAAAATAGAGTGATAAAATGACTCCTAATGGCATTCTGTTATATTTGTAGATCAGTGTCTTGTTCAGCCATCATGAGATAACCTTTATCCTTCAGCAAATGGGAACAAATATGAGACTCACAACCAGACAATACTCTCTCATTGAGATGGAGAGACATTGGAATACTCAACCTTAAATGGTGTGTTTCCATCAAATCCCTCCCCTCAGAGCTCAGGAGACCACTGGAACAAGGGAGTGGAAAGACCGTAAGACCCAGAGGGGTTGGAGGTTACCTAGAAAACAAGGCCTTCTAGGGGCTAGAGAAATGGCTCAGTGGTTAAGAGCACTGACTGCTCTTCCAGAAGTCCTGAGTTCAAATCCCAGCAACCACATGGTGGCTCACAACCATCTGTAGTGAGATCTGGTGCCCTCTTCTGGTGTGTCTGAAGACAGCTACAGTGTACTTACATATAATAAATAAATTAAAAAAATAAGAAAAAATAAAAGAAAACAAGGCCTTCTAAATCAACATGAGCAAACCCATATGAACTCACAGAGACTGAGGCAGCATTCACAGAGCCTGCACAGGTCTGCACCAGCTCCTCTATGCATTATGGCTTCCTGTTTACTGTTTTTATGGGATTCCTGAGCATGCAAATCATGGGTCTCTGATTGTTGTGCCTTCTCTTGGCCCTTTTTCCTTCTGTTGATTTATTTGTCCACCTTTGATGTGATATTTTTGTTTTATTTTATTTTATCACATGTTATTTTTATTTCTTAGAAATATGTTATTTTCTAATGAGAGATAGAAAGGGAGTGGATCTGGATGAGAAAGGAGGTGGAGAGGAACTGGGAGGAGTAAAGGGAAAATAGTAATCAGCCTATATTTTTGAGAAAGGATTCTATGTTCAATAAAAGGAAAAATATTTTAAAAAATGGAATTCGGGCAGAATTCAGAATTCCTCATATCTATAAATGACAAAAATCTATTAGTTTTTTTGTTATTACAAGTTTCATTGTGAAACTTCATTGTGATGAATTTGTGAAATCTATATGCCTGTAGAATAGCTCATTTTTACATATTTATGTACACATGTATCCTGTTTTGAACAAAAATAAACTATAAATTCTAGATACATTAGGGCATATGAATATGGGTAAGACACTATAATCTTAGGAAACTACTGCTAATTCCTTGATACTCATGATAGTGTTGTGGTCATCAAAGATAATCTTCTTGTTAGGAGATCCACAACTGCTACAGTGATATATTTACTAAACATCATTCTGTACAGAAATTACATACTACCTGTCTAGACAGATGTTGTCCATTGATGAATTAGTTCCATTTGTAAAGTTTTATACATCAGAAAGCTTTGAATTTGACCAGGCTGTCCATTAATCATCTCTGGAAAAGTGGCATTAATTTTAGTTTTATTTTTACAGCATGTACTGGCTGGTTTTATGTGTCAACTTGACCCAAACTAGAGTCATCAGAGAGGAAAGAGCCTCAGTTGAGAAAAATCTTTCTATGAGATCCACCTGTAAGGCATTTTTTCAGTGATAAAGAGGGAGGGGCCCAGTTCATTGTGCATGGTGGCATCCCTGGGTTTGTGGTCCTGGATTCTATAAGAAAATAGACTAGAGAAGCCATGGGAAGCAAGGCAGTAAGCAGCATCCCTCCATGGCCTCTGCATCCTGGTTCCAAGTTCCTGCCCTGTTAGAGTCCCTGTCCTGACTTCCTTTAGTGATGAACAACAATGTGGAAGTGTAAACCAAACAAACCCTTTTCTCTCCAATTTGCTCTTTGGTCACGGTGTTTTCCTTGTGGCAATAGAAACTCTAACTCAGACACAGCATTAAAAAGCTTATGCCTCAGGTGAGCTTCTCAAACATTACTCTCTGCACAATGGCATTGAGCAGCCAGAACTCAGAGTCACATCTGAGACCTTCTGCTACATATCTGGGACATATGTCCCAGCAGCTGTCCTTCATACAGGTGGCGATAGAACAACAGGTCGGTGACATGATGGGAACAGGTGCTATCATAGAGTAACTAAAGGCCCAATTAAAGAAAATGCCAAATTGAGGTAAAAATCAAGGGTACCAATCCATGGCAGCAAATTGTACCCACATCACTCAGTTATGGAAACAAATCCCTTTAGCTCAATTTTCATAGCCTTGTGGCTATGCTGCAAAGTGTGTATCTGCATCTGTTTTGGCAGAAAAATATCAGGTCCTTTGCACCCACGTTGGTTTTATTGTAACAAAGTAACTTCTTCCCTTTAACATTTAAAATGATTATTTTTTCTTTCCAGTGACACCCCCAAAAATAATTAAAAATAGACTTACAATAGAGAATGTCAACTCCAAATAAAACCTCCCAGGTTCTGATGATCCTCCCATTGAATGGGAGGGTTCCAGTCATTGTCAGGAGAAAATTTAACAGTGCCACCTTAAACTACAAGGATATCTGTTAGTTGTCACAATTAAATATGCCAACGAAGAAGCCATTTTCTCAAAATCCCACTTAGCCCGCCCAGACATCTCCAACCCGCCCTTGCTGACCTTTATACCCTCCCTTTCCCTTTTTATCAAATAAGAGAAGGTC
The DNA here is from genome assembly GCF_011064425.1 of Rattus rattus. NCBI lineage: Eukaryota > Metazoa > Chordata > Mammalia > Rodentia > Muridae > Rattus > Rattus rattus. The sequence goes on from NC_046159.1 coordinate 130,682,986, forward strand.
AGATCCATGTTGGTAAATGTTGTCTGTATTCACATAGAGACACAATGGAATCTCTGAGCACACTGTAATCACAGAGAAAGGAGAAAAGCAACCTAGCACCCTTCAGCCTCCAGCAGAGCTAAGGAAACTGAAGGGCTTTTCTTTTTTTCCCATAGAGCATGGTGATGAAATTGAATCCACAGGTTTTTGAGAGAAAAAAAAAAGGGTGGGGGGTGAAATGAATTTAGAATAGGAGAGTGGAGATTTTTCTTCCCATTTTATTTTTCTCAAGGTATTCCCCTAAAATAAATGGAGAACCATGGTGTTGAGAAGAGAGAGACCTCAAAAAGAAGATGACTGGGCTCAAGAAAAGGGCGGGAGAGGAAAATGACTACAACTTACTCCCAGGGACTGGAGAAAAATTTAAAAAGGGAAGGAAAAGAAAAAAGGTTAGAATATATCAGTCTTCTAATGCTAGTCAGACTCACCTACATCCTCCTCTCCTTCCTCCCCTTCACCAACACCTTCACCTTCATCCTCACCCCCTTCTTTATCAATATCTTCCAATCTTCATCATCCTCATCATCTTCCTTTATTATTTATATCAGGAGCCAAATAGCACTGCAAGGGATTTGGCCCAATATCATCTTTGATGAGCTTTTCCAACCTCTGTACCTCAGCAGAATGGCCAGTAACTAGGTAGAGGTGTCTCTGGCACTATGTACGGCTTCCCGCAGGCTTTACTCTGTGTTTGACTTGAGCATTTTGTCAAACCCTTTTCTGATTTCTATTTGATGTCAGTGGACTTTGAAGATGCATCACTACTCTCATTCAGATGAAATTGGTTAGGGAGAGCTTTATTTTCCAAGAGAAGATTTTCATCAAAACCAAACTATTCTGTAGGCTTGTTTAATGTCTTGAAATTCTGTCATTTCAACTCTGGTCAAATAATGCAGAATCTTCCTCCCCAAGCAGTGCAGACACTTGTGGATGGTTGATAAGTGTTACCCCCAAATTTGGGATTTTGGCTATCAGCTCTAACCTTTTTCAGAAAAAAAATGGTTGGTGGAGTTTGTTATATACGTATTTTTTATCTACTTTCAGAATTTCTTCACTGGCCTGTTCTTAAAGTCTACTCCATTTTGTACTTCCTCAGTATGTTCAATTGTTTCCTGCTGTTATTTATTTTTCTCCTTCTGAGGAAGGGAAGTGGCTGTGTCCCCCAGCTTCCCTTAAGGAGCCAGCCTGAGTTTCTTAGCCTGAGGCAGGAGCACAGATTACTGCTTCCGGACCCGGGCATGAGGCAGTGGCAGAAGCTAGAGGCAGGACCTGGATGCAATCGGCTAGAAGAAACTTAAAGGAACTAGTAATTTATTCTCATTAATTTGTTCCTGGTGCTCTTTGAGGTGGTTACTTTTTACACTTTTCTAGTTTTTTTTAGAGCAGGATATTTAAATTAGATGCTTTTAATTAATATTATTTAAATTTATTGTAGTCCATTTTATTGTAGGCAGAGCCTTAATTGTACCTGATAGCTCCCTATAAGTAGTCTACTTACCAATATTTCTTAAAAATTCTGAAATGTCAAGTGTGATTTTCTACTTTGATCTAAGAACTGTATAACATTGCAAGAGGATATTTCCAGATGGGGGGGTCTTCACCTATCTAGTGTGAGCCTATGGCTTACAGTCTTCTGCTCTGGGATGTATCTGTTTATTTCTACTTTGTTGAGGCTCAGTTGTCTTTGTGAGTTATATATGTTCCATTTTCATTGAAATGACCTGTGCACTCGGGGCACAATGTGATATTTTCTAAGTGTTTAGTGTTCTTGCTTTTCTCGCAGTGGCTAAACTTTGAAGGTTGTTCTGTTCTTTGTGAAGATAGGGCATTTTGTAATTTGAACTTATCCATCTTTGTACTATCTCAGTGGCCTCCATCAGTGTTGTTGAAGGCCTGGGTCTTCAGTTTTCTTTGCATTTTTCTGGTATAACTTTGCTTCTCTTTGTATCCTCAGCTTTTATGAATCATTAAGTATTTCTTGTATTTAGCAATATTTTTTTTTGCTTCCTTGTGAGTCAATTTGAGCATTTCCAAACACTTCACTACTATTATTATAAAAGCAAATGCGTGCCTACTTATATAGGACAAATGGGATCTACTCAGCACGCAAAGAAAAATCGTAAACACTTCTGATTCTGCTCTACAAGGACAACTGCTATTAGCATTACGCTATTTCATTTAGTTATGTCCTGGCCCTCAGAAGGTGTGTTATGAAATGTTTCTTCTTTATTCATCACCTATTTTAAAGAGCATTATTTTTCAAGGCATAAATTGCATTTTATACATGTTTTCAGAACTGTCAAGCTCAATATATTCCCCTTTTCTGTGTTCCCACGTCTAGCTATTCAGAATGCCCACTCACGGATTTGTACTGAAGTTCAGATAAAAGAAAAACCTCCCTTTACTTTCTTGCACTGAAAATGTCAGTCCTACAAAGTTTTGCAGCATATACTGTCTTCTGTGCTCTGTAGCATGTCAACATGAGCGAAGTAACCATGTGCTCTAGGCTTTAAACTTGGAATGTTGAAACGAAAAGAGGACTTTTACTATTTATCTCAGGATGATAGACTTAAACCAAGGGTGTTTTGGATTATCTTGTTCTATAAGTACCATACAGATGTGGGCCTCCATCTTCAGGACACCTGTAGGGTGCCCTCTTCCTGTCTGTCTCTTGTCTGTCTGTCTGTATGTCTGTATGTCTTCCTCTGCCTCTGCCTCTGCCTCTGCCTCTGCCTCTGCCTCTGCCTCTGCCTCTGCCTCTGCCTCTGCCTCTGCCTCTGCCTTTGCCTCTGTCTCTGTCTCTCCACAAGGTGTGTGTGTGTGTGTGTGTGTGTGTGTGTGTGTGTGTGTGTGTGTGTGTGTGTGCGTCTGTCTGTCTGTCTGATTCTTATCTAGCTAGCTGACCATTTCATTGAGTTAGACAAGAAGCTTCTGCTTGTGATCATCATTGATTTCATCTTGATGTTCTTTAACTTCTATTTTGGTTGTTAACACCTACATCAGGCCTCTCACAACCACCTATAACTCCAGTTCCTAAAGACCCAACCTTTTCTGGTGTACATAAACTCATGCGAACACACATGCATGCACATAAACAAGACAAGCAGAGTGACTTTATCTCTGCTTCTCATGCTCAACATTGTATTGATCTCCTTGAAACCATATGTTCAGTCCCTTCCTCCAATACTTAATGATCTCAGTCTTGTTCTCTTCTACTTTGCAGCCACACCGAGGTACCTACAGTAGTCACAAATGCTTCTTCTTATGAAGGGCATGTGGGAGCTCGGAGTTGCCTGACATATTGATATTCCTGGTCACTGCATATTCAGCTTCACTAACCTAAGTGAGCATACTCACGATGTTGTAAAAAGAGAATCTCACTTTATGGTTACTTGGCATAACGATAGCACTAATAGTTAAAATACCAACGATTAGTAAAAGCAGCAGAGCACGGATAGGTCAGCTCTTTCAGATGTTGCCTGAACATCTGTACAACAGGCCTCAGCTTTCTCAATTTTGATGTTGTAGTTCTCATTATTGAGGAAGTCCCCAAATAGGTTCTGATTGGAGACTATGGGCACAGCCAGTAAAATGGGCATGGGCTTATGATTATCTTTACTGAGACCATGAAAAGGTTTCTCCACAGAGTCCATCATACCACAAACACAACGACATTCATTTATCAAGATGGGAATGAGCTGGTGAGAAAAAGAATCTACAGGGGTTTTCTGGATACTGAGATCATGTGTTTCATATATTTGAATGTATCAGAGGAGGAGACTGGAGAGACGGTTCAGTATTTACGAGCTCTTCCGGGTGTTTTGATTTCCAGTACCCACATGGTGACTCACAACACCAATTCTGCAACACCGGTTCCAGAGGCTCCAACATCCTCTTCTGACTTATACTGGTACCCAGCAGGCTTGAATGTGGTGTACAGACATACATGTGGGCAAAACCCTCCATGTACATAAATAATAATTATTAAGTATCAGAGAAAACAAAATCGATATCTTCTTATCCCCAATAACCTTATTATTTTGATGGCAGGCCTTATCTTAAAGTTCCTATTGCTGTCATAACACACTATGGCCAAGGCAAGTTATGGAAGGAATTTATTTGGCGTTTACATTGCCAGAACAGCAGGGGCCAATCACCATCATGCCAGGAGCAGGGCAGCAAGAAGACATGGTACGGGAGCAGCTACTGAGAACTCACATCCTGACCTGCAAGCAGGAAGCAGAGAGGATACAAGAATGGCAAGAGACTTAAGAAACCTTTAGTCCACCCCAGTAACAAACCTCCCCCAGCAAGGCCACAGCTTTCAGTCATTTTCACATAGCTTCCAATGGGGGAGCAGATTTTCAAATATCTGTGGAGGCTGTTCTCATTCTAACCACAACAGGCCTGACTCTGCTTTGCTTTCCCACTGCTTCGGGAAAGTCTCTTCGCTCGAGCAGGTACCCCTACCTAAAGACTGAACTGTGAGGAGTGTAAGAAGCTTGAGTATGTGGAGTCCCGAGTAGAGCTGTGTTGGACTTGGGCATGGCTCCATCAAGGACCTCAGAACTATGGAAGCATGGCAGTTTCCTCCCAGAGGGAGGCTAGGAAGGTGTGGATGTTGATAGTGTGTGCAAAACTATCTACCTACCCTCTTCTACCTCCAAAGACTGCTCCCCTAGAGAGAGTGCCCATAATGAGATTAGCTAGCTGAGCCTGCCTTTTTGATCCTGCTGTGCACGTAACCTCTGCCTCCTTGTTTATCTGTAGATAATAACCCTGCCTCCTCATTCAGCTGTGACAGTGCACTGACTCTGCTTCACTATTCAATTGTCTACATTACATCAGACAGCCCGGTCTACCTGACCCCAGCCTTTCCTGTATCTGTGTCTTTATATGTTTGTCTCTCCTTCATTCCCTCACCATCCTAGTTAGGTCTGTTCCTAGACTACACAATGATGTAGCATTGAGCATCAAAGATTTTATGTTCACAGCTCAGGACGAGCACTATAAAAATGCTGACTAATGCTATGTTCGAGATCAACGTGTTGCATTTGACAGCAGCAAACCTGTCCAAAGGATGTGCAACAGCAGTGGCATGTGACTTGTTGCTAATACAGAGACCAGGCATGCTTCTGGCATTGTTTTTGCCGTGACAGTGAGAATTATCAAGGTTCTGGTTCCATGATGGTATTTCAGCACACCAAAGCTAGCCTCTGAGATTTTGTGTATCTCTTCTCACCAAGTCATAGACAGAATTTCTTTCAGTCCCTTCATATGTAGCGTTTAGGTCTTTGACCTGCTTGGCTTATTAGAGAAGCAAATTATCCAAACTCTGTCTAATCTTACATTTTGCAATAAAAATCCCATTGTGATATGAACTGTTAATGGTTATTTACATTACCAGTGACCATTTGGTTTCTGTAAAGGTAACAGCACCGATAAAGGCAGTGACCTCAGTCCTACTCATGGGTGCCATCCTCTTTAGGAATTTCTTCTATTAATATCAACTCCAAGTTTCTTCCACATGACTCAGAACAGACTAATGGCCCACTAGAGACAGAAGTAGACACCAGATCTACTCCTATATTCAATGAGCTTATTATTTCAACACACAGAATATGGAAACAGATTTTCTCTTCCCTACTACTTCTATTCCTTAGAGTTTTGTTAAATGAGGCTCTTCAGGCTCTGAGTCTACCTCTGTCTCCTCCTCCTCTTGTTCTGGTTCTTCTGAAGTTGAACCAACCATGACTTGGATGCCTTCTGATGACTGGTTCATAGTGGGGCTGGCAAGAAGAGCCTTTGAAAATAAAACAGAGAGAGAATTGGTGACACACACTTGGGAAATAACTATCCTCTAACCAGGATGTTGACTTTAAACCATGAGTTCTTATCTTAATTTCCTATGGGATCAAAATTTTATGTTCCAAGGAAATGATGTTTTTTTTTTATTGTCTAAAATAAATTGCAGACCAATGTTGGATAGTTGTTGGGTTTTTTTTTTTAAATAAACTTCAGGTTGTTGGTTTTGTGCAGAGGCTTAAATTCTCATCTCTAGTGCCTTTTGGAATGAATACGTATGTTGTAAGTTCATTGAGTGACAGTTCTCAAGGAACAAACGAAGTAAATCATCAGCTTCCTTACAAAGTAAAGCTATAAATGATTTTAACAGTTCCAATAAAGACTGACTCTCCATGAGCCAGTGATTACTAATGCCTGCATCAAGATTTTCTCTCTTCCTTAAGAGCCAGGAGCAAGCAGCATGTATTTTCAGGGGCTCAGTTTTATTAATATTTGCTCTGTCTATCCCAAGTGAATAATGACATGTGTTGCCTGTTTAAATGCTTTCTGGAATTTTGGATAATATACATCTATAATACAATGTTTACACTTTCTTATGAGTTAATTTCAACTGAAATTGCCACCAGAATTTTGTATGTGAAGTTATTTTTATAGTATTTTCTGTGAAAAATAAGAAAGCAAGTTATAGGCATAGATAAGGACCTTCTGAATAGTGTATCACTCAGGAAATAAAGCCAACAATTCACAGATGAGACCTCATAAAACAGTGGCTCTCAAGCTTCCTGAGGCTGCAACTCTTTAATAGTTCCTCATGTTGTAGTGAGCCCCAAACATAGAATTATTTTTGTTGCACTTTGTAACTGTAATGTTGATACTGTTATGAGCTGTGACATAAATAACTTTTCCTCATGGCTTTAGGCAACCCCTGTGAAAGGGTCATGATCCTCAGGTTGAGAACCACTGTCATAAAATTAAACCACAGTGAAGGAAGAGGTGGTTAGCTGTGTGAAGGGACTGTTTACAAAAGCAGTCTGAGTAGAAAATGATGAATAAATGCTTCTCGGCTTGTTCATTTTGAACAGTCTAGGGCCTCACCCAGGGAGTGGTGTCACCCATGGAAGGCAGGTATCTTACCACAGTTAAAATAATCAAGATAGTCCCTTACAGACACCTCCAGAGGATCATCTCCTGTTGACAATCAACACTGCCCATTACAACCTCACCCTCTATTAAGATGAGACTTAAAGTTAACATTTTAAGGTAAAAAACCTCTACCTCCTGTTCTCATAGGTTCATCAACAAGGTGTAAGGTACATTCAATCCAACTTTAAAATTTTAAGTCTTTAAAAATTCCAATACTGTGAAAGCCCAAAAGTTTGTTGACTATGAGGTCCTATAAATGTAAAAAAATAAGTTACATACTTTGAAAATACAATGGCATTAGGTACAATACAATACAGAGTACAATACAACACTATAGGTAAAATAAAGCACAATAGATAAACATCCTATTCCCAAAGGGAAGATTCCAGGCATGTCGAGAGACAGTCACACTAAATCCTGCAGCGCCATGTCCCAGTCCTTGGCTCTGCTGCCCTCAGGACAGACACATTGTCTTTCTAGGCTGGCTCTGCTCCATGACTGCAGCTTCCCTCAATGCATATCTGATGCTCCAGGGATCTTCACAGCAACCTTGCTGGCCCTCACCATCATAGCGTCACATAATTGGCCCCTCAGGGCCTTCTTGCAGGGGTGTTAAAACATTTCTGGGCCTAGCTGTTCTCTTTCATCATGGAGTCAAGACTCCAGGACTCCATCAAGCCTTTATCTTCCATGCTTGCAGACCCACTAGGGATCATGCTACCAAGTTCTGCTAGCTCAAAAATGCACCCCGGCCCTGCTGTCCCACAGGTGTTTGAGCTTCTGTACACTGACCCCAGATAGCACCTTCTTTGGCTGTTGCTTTTGAGGAGCTTGGAATTTCTTCAGTTTAGGCTTTCTTCCTTTAAATGAATTTGGCTTATCATGAGGTACCGCCTCTGGATGGGTGAGGTTTGGCTTCTGGTCTCAGTGCAGCCTAAAGGTTTCCCTTTAGTGATGCGGACCTTTTTAATAATTACAGCTGCTTTCTCAACACCTATCCAAATGCTCTCCTGTCTGGAAATTACATCTGGCAAACATATTAATCTATTATTTTTAAGCTCAGGACACAGGAAGAGTGGAGCTAGATAGTTGTCCATAGTATAACAGGAATGGCCCCTGGCACAATTCCATCTAGAGCACTGTTTTCCTTTGAAACTCATGTGTAGGGCATCACTGTCAAGGTTTCTCACAGCATCATTGTCTTCTATCACAGTAGGGGGACTACTGTCAATGCATCATCATCTCTCTCTCTCTCTCTCTCTCTCTCTCTCTCTGTGTGTGTGTGTGTGTGTGTGTGCGTGTGCGTGCACGTGCGCATGCATGTGTGTAATGCCCATATGTAGCACAGTACTATATAAATTCAATATATACAATGAAATAAAAAAAAAAACTACATGGCAAATCTGACTTTGAAATTCAGTCTGTTTCCCCCATACCTTTAGATACTTTGTGATAATGCATTTTAAATGTTTCTAAAGTCAATGTATGCTTATATTATTTGGTATCTTCCACTGTGTTCCCCACTCAGACTTCTGTTGGTATGATTTACCTGTTGGGAGATGTGTGGGCTAATCCATTTGCTGTGGCATAGTCCTCTACTGTTTGAATATATTCAGAGTGACTCATTTCCCCCTTTTCTAGTGATTTGCTATGAGGATGCTTCCTTTTTATTATTATAAGCAATGCTGCTGTGATCATGAGAGCAAAGATAAATACATTTAATTATATCAAACTATAAACTACATCAAAAACCAATCTTTAAAATGTAGAAAGGGCAATTTTGAAATGTATTTCCAGTGCATATAACAACCAGAGAGCTGATATTCAGGACTCCTAAGACACGTACACAAATCAACAGAAAGGATACAAAGACAACAACAATCAGAAACAGTTGCGGGATAATTTACTGAGGAGCAGAAGAGCAAAGCTGAGCAACCAGTACAATAATAAGAACTGCCTCACAGACCAAAATGCAGAGGAAACGTACAGCAGCCACACACGGTTACACTGTGGAAGAAGGGAAGGACACCATGCTGAGGAGATGTGGGTTGATGAAAACACATTTTATATGGCATGAGGAAGTTTAAATTGGTACAATTATCTTAAAGAACACAATCTGGGAGAGTGAAAGGTATGAACACATATATGGATAGAGAAAACTCCTACCCAGGTATCTGTAGAGGAGTTTGAAGAGGATTGCTGGTCCTTCTGAGCCAAACTTTTTTTTTTTTTTTTTTTTTTTTTTTGTTAAGAACTTGGAGCATGCAGGGCATACTAAGTTAGGGTGACTCAGTAATTTCTGCCTCTATACTAAGAGCATATATTGAATTTTGTTCTTTGGGAGTTTTTGTTGTGATTTTTGCATTGGGATTAAACCTAGGGCCTCGCCCATGCCTAACAAATGCTCTCACTGAGCTATGTGCCGAATTAAGCGGTGAAGGAGAGATGCTGGGTAGCTCTTGAAATCTGAGTTAAATTGCAGTCTTTATGTTTAATTTCATCTGTACGTTAAAAAATAAATTTTGGTTGTAAAAACTACCCTAAGGGCTCTAGTTATTCTCTCTCCCTCTCCTTCTCCTCCTCCCTCTCCCCTCCTTCTCCCTCTCCTCCTCCCTCCCTTTCTCCCTCCCCCCTCTGTCCTCTTCTCCTCCTCCTCCTCTAACATCTATTGTGGCTGTGTAATGAGCTGAGGTGAAGGAGGCGAAGCAGCTACTGCTTATTACGTTTTTTTAAAGGCTCAAACACTTCTATCTGTGCTCTTATAAGCATCTCTACCCAGAAGGCAAATCGAAGCTTTTCAGGGAGACTCCATTATCTGGATTAACCTACCCTGTTCCTTCTGACTGCAGAGGACACTCAGTAATCAGTGGTTGACAGCACCCGTGATGGAACTCTGATCTGACCATCTCCTGAGTTTTTAGCTGGAAAGAGACATTAAAGCCATCCACTTAATCACTAGAAGGAAATGAATACACAGATACAGAATGGCTGAGGAAATTACCAAGCACAGCCAAGAATAATTCCCCGAAGTTCCCTAACTCAGCTTCTAAGATTCAGAGGAAACTTAGAATAAGATTAAGAATAAGAAAATATGGTGGGAGAGTGGAGGAAGAGACATTTATGCAGCTCTCAGTGCGCTCCAGGATATTGTTCCTAAAGCATTTCAGAGGGAAAAATGCATTTTCAAATGTCCTTTGCCCCACCCCACCCTAAACCAGTAGTTTAGCACAGAGCTGTAACCCAGATACTGTGCAGGGGAGGAAGAAGATAAGGAGTTCAAAGTCCCTCTAGATGACACAGTGAGGTGCAGACCCGCCTTAGCTGCATGAGATGCTGTTTTTTTTTTTTCTAAATAAAACCCAAAAGTAAACCAACCAACCCACAAACAAAACAAAAAGTTTTTCCTACTCATGTGAGGCAGAATATTTTTACTTTTTTTTTGAAAATTTGCTCATGATTTCATACATGAACACAATGTATTTGAATCCTATCCAAGCCCACTCCTTACCCCCAACTCTCCCAGAGATCTCTTTCCCATGTGATTTCTTTTTCTAAAGATAAGAAAGAAACAAATAATGATATCATTAGTTTTTTTTTTACATATCACATACAATATCATCTATAGTGGAAAAATCTGACTTTTTAATTTCACATACTCGCTGGATTAGTGAACACTTCTTTCTCAGTCAGAAAATTCAACTTTAATCTGGCAAATGAGACTTCAGAGGGTGCTGTGTTCAGAGCATCAAACTTGCCAGTGGTGGAAACCCTGCAGGCAAGCGACGCCTTTTATAATTTATATCATTCCATTATTGATGAATACTTTTCAGCGCTTGGGAATAATATCTCAGACTGAAGACATCACGGCTGCTCTGTCGTGATAAATGATGCCTGTGGGTAGCATATCTGGTTCTACATGCATTGCTGCCTGCATTTTACCTGCTTTGTGGGGAAACAATGAGACACACTTGTTTTCCATGCTTCAGACTTTAGTGATGGTGATCAGTATCTGAAACAACAAAAAATTAAGCAGGCATAGCAAAGAGGGACAAACTGAGCAGGCAACCCTTTCCTAAGCCTTACTAGAATAGTTAGGGAATCTGCCACTCACGGAGACCTCTACTGCCCTTCTCTGCCAAAGGAACCTTCTGAACAGAGCTTAGGGAAAAGGCATCTTCTGCTCCAATATATAACATGTTACCACTCAGGAGCTGGGCTTCTACCCAGTATTTAATTTGGGAGCCAAGATTAATGTTGCAGCTCACATGCAGGAAGCAGTAAGCGTTCATTACGCATATAATGTGGCTCCTGGCACACAAGTTAACTGTAGGGATGGGTGGGAAATAAGGTTTAGTGTGCTCTAAGGTAAGGACTCAGGCTCTAGGACCCTGAAATGCTTTCAAAAGCTGCCTCTCTTGGAAGCTTAGAGAGCTCTGTTCTGACTTAGGGAGAAGCAGAGGACAAGTCGCATTCTTAGGTGTCCAGCCCTCTTGCTCTGACCACAACTCACCTCCCTTTTCTGTTCCCCATAGCTCTATATGCTTGTTATATTCTGTCTCATGGGGACATGGTGCGATCCAGGTCTTCTTGGGTGGTATCCATAAGACATGGACAGAAAAACATAGATTTGCTCACACTTGCAAGGCTAGGCCACTGTGTAGGTTAAGGGGAAAGGGGGCTCTTCATTCAAGGATGTGAATTAAGGAAACGAAATCCTTCAACCACCTCTACACCTTTTCCTTAGCTCTCTAAATTTAACAGCATTTAAAATTTCAGTGCCAAAAGTTCGTTTATGGGCAAGAGATATGGCTCAGTAATTAAGAGCACCAACTGCCCTTCCAGAGGACCCTGGCCTATTTTCATCACCCACATGGTGGCTCATGACCCTATATAATTCAGGTTCTTGGTATAAAGAAATGCTCAGTGAGACCCTGACCAGGTAAGACCAACCACTGTAATTCCTTTTAGCAGGAGTTAGAATGAGATCAGACATGGGAGATGGAGTTATCACAAATAAGAAGGGGACAGAAAAGGGAGGTGAGTCTGTGGGGGGGGAGGAGGGAGGGAGGGAGAGAGAGAGAGGGAGGGGGAGAGAGAGAAGGGGAGGGAGAGGAGGAGGGGAAGGGAAAGGAGGAGGAGGGAGAGGAAGAGGGAGAGGAAGAGGAGGGAGGGCTGGACACATGAGACGTGACTTGTTAATCACCTCACCAATCAGCTCTTTTATTACGTTCTTTTCTGTTTTCAAACTACAGTTGAAAGTATTTATTTATTATTATTTTATGGGCATGAATATTTTGCTTGCACATGTGAACCATGTGACTGGCAGAGGACAAAAGAGGGCACATTAAGGACAGTTTTGATCTGCCATGGGGGTACTGGGAACCACTTCGGTCTGCAAGAATAGTTCCGTGAGATCGTGTCCAGGTAGAACCAACCACTGTAACTCATTCTAGCAGGAGTCAGAATGACAGCTCTCAGCTGTCCCTGCAGCCCCTTGATGCACATTTTTGAATGAACTTTCTTTACTCCAACTACCTTTTTAAGTATGTTAAATTCTTACTTCTTTTAGGTTAATTTCTCTTTTGGGCTGCACACTACTCAGTGTGACACCATTACTCTGAGTGTCTGGTATTAACAATTCCCCTATAAAATATCCTCGCCACTTTTCAGAGAATTCAACTTTCTCAAACATGAGGGCATCCTTCAGTGGTGATGGAGGAGTGTTATGCAGTAGAGACTTCCTAAAGATGATACACTATGGCATCATTCCACCAAGTGCCAGTCCAGCTCTGGGTATTGTGCACAGAGAACACAAGAAAATAGCTCCGAGGGTGGCAATAAAACCTCGGAGCATTTTGTGCTTGACTCTTAAACAGGGCTGTAGCTATTTAGACAGAATATCAAATGGGAAGGCTAGCGTTAGACATGAATATGTGCTATTCAAGGGAAGTCGCTCAGCAGACATCATCTGCGGCTCAGTTAATGAGAACATCCAGTAAGTGCTCATGCTGGGAGAGATGTTTTATTAATTCCATGTCATTGGCTGTTTCAGAAATGACTGAAAAATGGTTCTCAAAACATCCCACGAAGCCCAGTGTACACTCAAAAAACATAAATAGCTGGTGCAGGCGCTCTGCAATCTCTTTTGGCTGGTACCAGGCTGAAGGAGAATCCATTGTGGGGTGGGTGTGGCTTAGGAGGGTTCAGAGGACATGACACATAGGGACTGGCATTTCTTGAAGACAATGATGGTGAAGGAGAATCAGGGCTCTAGGTCAAGGATAAAAGATGGTAGTGAGGAAGCAGGGTCTTGACACATCTAAAAGGGTCTGCCCTAGATGTGAAGAAGAGTGGTAGATCCTTGTATAGGACTTCAACAATAGCTTGTCTCCTTCCCAGAACTCTATTATAGAGACTTGCAAAAGTAGCTTTTTAACCATAAATAAGAAATATTAGAGGCAAGAAAATGCAAATAAGATTTAAGAGTTTTGTAAAGATCCATATTCACACAGATAAACTTAAGGAATAATATACGTGCATCTCCAGAGGTAGGCACCACACTGAAAATGTTTATTATTGGTACTTATATTGTCACGTTTCTGTGATATATGTGTTCATGCACAGCATCTGATATTGTTTCACATTTTTCAAAAATTTCATTAAGGATATTTGCTCTCTGCAAGGCTCCTTCCCTGCTTTGAATGCAGGTTCTTGTGGTTTAGTCATTGTAATTACTGTTTTTCATTGTATTTCATTGGCAAAACATTCTGCAATTCTTCCTGCATCTTCCTATGGGTGGACCAAAGAGTACACCTGAGCCAGTCCATGGCTCCCGCTACATATGTAGCAAAGGACTGCCTTGTCTGACATCAGTGGGAGGGGAGGTGCTTGGTCCTCCGGAGGCTTGTTGCCTCAGGGAAGGGGGATACTGGAGGGCTGAGGCAGGAGTGGGTGAGTGCATAGGGGAACACTGTCTTGGAGGCAAAGGGGAAGGGGGAAAGAGGTGAGGGGTTTGTGGAGGGGAGATTGAGAAGGGGAACAACATTTGTCATGTAAATAAATAAAATTATCAATAAAAAGAATGCAGAGAAAAAAAAGACTACATATTGTATGAACTCAACTATAACAGATGACATCATGGACGGAGGGATGAAACATGTGACAATGTAAAAGATCAGGAGGTGCCACGGAGTGTGAGGGAAGTTAGTGACATGAAAGATTAGTGGAAAGTTAACTTGCAGAATAAGTGCTGAGATCGAATTATATGTCTGAATGTGAGTATGTATACATATGTGTATAGGTATATGTCTGTGTATATGTATATGTATACATTCTATAAGTTCTGCTTCTCTAGAGAACCCTGACTAATACAGCTAGTAAGCTGATAATATCCACAACAGAAGTATTCCTATGAATAAATCAGAAAACTCCAATTTGATGGGGGAATAAATATATAAAGGAAGTGCTATGTAATGCTGTAGAAAAGTTTCATAAAGCTGACAGGCCAGAAAGACTACCAACACCAGGATGCTCGTGGTGTAGAGATGGTAAGACAGAACTGTGCAAACACTGTTGAAGGATATATTGCATTACTTAGCAGAGTAATGGATGACCAGACTTGATGAGCCAGACAGTCTACTAGAGAGTAAATTCTTGGAAAGCTCCTTGTACACTAGGAGGTGGCATTTGCCAAATGCTAACAGCAGCACTGTTTGTCAAAGAAAACGTGCCAGCTACTCCAAATGTTCGAGAGTAAGATGCATAGATAAGTATGGAATGTTGATATAGTAAAATACTACACCACGGGAAAAAGGAATCAACTTCAGAACTCCCATCAGTCCAGATGGTCTCCATGGCATAAACTTGGTTGCAAACAAAGATGAAATAATTCACTATGAATGTTCAAGCAGAGGGACTCATGGGCCATAAAGATAAAATAAAGCAAAAAGAAAGCCAGATGAGATTACAAATGAGTGAGGTCACAGTCACTTCCAAGGGGAGGAAGGAGGGATGTTCAGTCACGGACTAGAACGGCATCTGGGAATGGAGATGTTCTTGGCCTGGTTGTGAAGTACGTAGCTTATTTCATCATGGCTCTCCATGGACTCTCAAGTCTCATTTTATAATTCCGACAATGCCCCTGTAGTTGGAGACGTCAGCTCCCTCAGAGGTAAGGCGGCTAAGCCTGCTGTGAACTTGCTCTTTTATTATGGGCGGCTCCTTTCCTCTCTGTAGGAATCTGCTTCTTTGTACCTTGCCTGTCTTCAGTAGTCACTGTTTCCCAGCTCCTTATGTATTCTGCTCATGTGGGATATGTGAACCCTGCTCACAATGTCTTGACTTACTGAGTCTACTCCAGCAGCTTTATTCTGGATAGCAGGAAAATGCAACGCACCCTTAAGAGACGATTCTCAACCAGGCAAGAACAGAATTTAGTGACTTTGTAAAGAAACCCATTTTTGGCATAGACTTTGTGAATCACGCTGTCTTCTTAGCATTGCAATCCAGACCTTTTCCTTGGTCACAGGCCCACACACCCACTATGACACCTTGTCTGCCAGTGTCTATCAACCATAGTGGTTACTACTGACAGGGGCAGTTTTGGGAAGATTTTTCTGTAGGCCATAGAGAAAGACATGGCCAAAATCTAAGCACAAGACACTAAGGGAGAAAATGAAAGGCCAGTTCTGGACGTGCTGTCTAAATGCATTGACACTGAAACAGATATTTTAAGGACATCAGAGGAAGTCAGTGTTTATTCAATAGACTTACAATTCAAGATCTTTCTATGTTGAACTTGTGTTGGTGAAACCTGTGTCTCCCATTTATTCAGCATTAAACATGAATCTGTTTTCTTTATTTGTTCTACTCTAGAATTATCTTGACCTTGCACTTATGTGTTCTCTGGAAATTAAAAGATAAACTTGCATGCTAAATGTCCAAAAGAATAATTATCTGGGTGATACATCTGACATGCTTTCAGCACTAGGATCGAATCAGATGCAGAGGGACAACAAAAGACTATTGCAGAGAGAACCAGTTCCCTATACTGGTTTAACTAAACAGCACAGGCTTCTTGGAAGTGAAAGTCTGAGCTGTTGAGATTCTAACTTGTAAACTTTATAGTGATAAACTTAACAGCACGAGTGAGGAAAACCTCAATATTCAGTATTTAGATTCTTCAGCCTTTTATGAACTCTGAATAACATGACAGTGTACTTTTTATAGCATTCCACCTACATAGTATAATTTAAGGTAAGTGCCGTATTGCATATTTCAAATATAGGTTGTCATCTTAAATACCTGTTATTTTATTGCTAGAAGTAGATACTTGTGTACCATGTGCCAAACAACATCATGACATTATCCTATTCTCTTCCAAGAACATGCTTCTGTATAGGCAAACATGCAAACAGAAGTCTATAGAACTTTACCACAGAGAAAACACGTGAGCACAGCACATTAATACAGCATGTGAACATATTGTGTGAGTATAGCATGTGAGCACAGCATATGAGCATAGCATGTGACTACAGCATAGGAGCATAGCCAGTGAGCATGCCATGTGAACATAGCATGTGAGCATACCATATGAGTATAGCATGTGAGCACACCATATGAGCATGGCATGTGAGCAAAGTATTCACAGCATGGGAACATAGAATGTGAGCATGGCATGTGAGCACAGCATGGGAACATATGTGAGCATAGCATGCGACCATATTATGTGGGCACAGCATGTTACATATGTGATTTTATCATGTGAACATAGCATGTGAGCACAGCATGGTTTAATACCTACACAATGCATCTGAATTTTGATAGAAGATTGAGATTTGGGAAAGAAATGTACTCTATAATGAAAACAGACATGAAATTAAAACAATACAGTTGAAAACTTGATATAAAATGCCAGGTAAAGGAAAACATCAATTATTTCTCCATGCTTTAAGAGCATTTATTTTTTTCATCCAAAAGGCTAAGGTTATGAAGGACCAGCCACTCTTCTGTGACTCCAGACATATCCAAGCCCTTCTCAGATTTTTCAAAACCAGTCTATTTTCTGTCTACAACAGCCAACAAACCATTCATTCTACTTTTGAATTTAATGGTTAAAGTGAAGTTTTCTCAGGAAAATATGACAATGACTTAAATTCAAATAAAGACCTCCATTACTGTGGCCAGACCCTTAGCTAGAGCAAATCCTGGTACATAAACAAGGCAGAGGCATACAGAAAGACAGAGGCGAAGTTTAGAATGTCTAACGTGAAAAAATAGTAGTCTGGTGTGACACTGTACTCATGTTCAATGGACGATTACTTCTCTTCCAATGTCTTCTCGTCATGAGTGAGAAAACTGAGGGAATCCCTATTACAGGTGAGGTTAGGTCACATTCCAAAGCTGTGTGACTAACACAGGAGGTGTGGGATGGGCTCAGTCACTAAAGGAAAAACCTAGTGACAGGTGGAGACCAGAATATATCCTGTTGTTCTTTGGGATCTCTGTTGGAGAGTACCTGAGTGTTGTCATGCACTGTCATACATGGCATACTGTCAGACATGAGAGTATCATGCCTGTACTAACACAGGAATTAGCATCCCAACAGCATAGTTCATATCTTATGTATTTAGCATATGGTTAGATTAGGATAGTATATGGTAAGTAAGAAGGTGTTTGGTGTTACTCGTATACTAGACACTGTGGGACTAAGAATGCCTCCTTACTTTTGCTAAAATACTGGAAAACTTGAAAACAAAACCGTGCTATCTACAGCAAACACAAAACAATGTGAGTCACGTCTAACTTTCAGGATGGTCTTAGCATTCAAGTTCCCAATATAAAAGGGTATGAAGTCCACCTATTAGATCAAATGCTGCTTAAGTACATGTCAGGAGCACACATTTTTTCTTAGCTATTTAATTATGAGATATACATCTCAATATTTGCTATAGAAGGGAAAAGAAATGATATTGCATTTTTCTGCAGAGAAGAATTAAGATCAGATGCCAATTAAAGTTGGTAATGATACCCTTGAGTGTACAAACTTGGAGATGAACGTGAACTATGACTACTCACATTTAGAAATGGTAAAAATGAAAACAAACAAAAAACAGTGTAGAGCACTGTTTTCAGATTATTTCTCATGTTTAAATGATTCCTGAAATACTCTGGAAACCAGGGCAACAGTACTCAGGAGAACTGACTTTTCCTTTCACTTTAGTTAAAAGGATGTACAGTGACAGAGGTTTCCAAGATAATATACATATACATCTATCTATCTGTATGTCTGTCTGTCTGTCTGTCTACCTATCTCTCTACCTATCTCTCTACCTTTCTCTATCTATCTATCTATCTATCTATCTATCTATCTATCTATCTATCTATATCACATCTGATTCTTCGTGAGTTTCACATCATGCACCCCAGTAATGCTAATCTCCCTGATTCCTCATGTCTACACTTTACCCTTGCAACCCCACTCCCAAAATAAAAAGCACACAAACAAAAAACAAAGCATAGAAACATCTCATGTGGAAGCTGTAGTATGCCACAGTGTGTCCCACAGTGTTTGCCTCTGCTCACACATCTTCACTTGCAAATGTCCATTGCAATGGGTCATTGTTCTGGTTCGAGATCTCTGGCTTCTGTGATGATAATCAATATGGGTTCCTTATTGGGCCTTCAGCCAGTTATCCTGTTGTTGCACTGCATCCTGGAGAGCCTGCAGCTTTGGAGCAGCAGGACTGGCCCATTCATGAGTCCCAACCATTTGCAGATGATCCAGACTTTGGGATGGACCAATTCAGAGCTCTGGTTCTGGGCCTGGGTGGGAGATGAGTTGATCATCACCCCAACTCTCCCTTATGGGCACCATGAGGGTGAGCTCTCCAGCTCTGCTCTGGCTAGGCCATCTAATGCCACCACCAGCAAGAGGCATGGTCAGCTTTCCTGCTCTCATGCCTTCAGGGCCAAGTCACCTGTGTCCCCATAGCTAATTCCACTGTGTTGCCCATTTAAGGGCACAGGGCCAACTTTCCCCAGTACCACAGCCTGGGAGGGACTGGGCCAGCTCTCCTGAGTGCTGCCATTGGTAAGAGGTAAGGCTGGCTTTCCAGAAGAGCCATGGCCAGTGAGGGTGAAGACCAGTTCTGCACAGTCCCTGGACATCTACTTAGTCCCTATTGGCCCCAACCAGGGATATTTCCAAGATCTCTATGAGCCATGGACATTGACACTTAACCCTGCCACTGCATAGCCATGACTCCAGACACGGCCTGCAAGCTGGGACCTCACCATGGCCTCAGGTAACAGAGGCTCTGTCTATCTATGGCCTCCTCATGCCATGGAGCAGAAGGCAGGCCTGTGGGCATCTTTCCCTGCCCATACCATATGGCATGACTGAACACAGGTCTCTGTCTTCTTTCTCCAGTGCTGTGCTGCTTGGATTTGACTTGGTTTGACTTTTCTAAGTCCTACTCAAGCTAGGTGAGCAAAGTACTTCCAGCTGACTAATATAAGAACATCATCACCAACAAGGTGTCTCTTGGCCCATTGCCTGGGGGAGGGATAATATTTTTACTGAAATGGTCAATGCATGACCAGCTTAGAAATTGAATAAAGAAGAGGTCAATGCATATTAGCATTTTTAGGATAAATTTATGGACATAATAATCAGATGAGAAAGTATTACATACTTTGCAAAGTGAGAAAAAGTAACAATCAAACATCAAGAAAACTTTCACTCACAGTAAACAAACAAAGAAGCAGAATCCATTTCAACCACCCACAACCATCATGCGCCACAGAAGCTGGCACGTTGGGCCTGGGGAGAAGACTCAGTCTGCCTGCCATGCAGTCACGAACACGAGTGTCTGATTCCCTAGCACTCATGTAAAAAAGGCAAGTGTGGTTGTGTACATCATGAAGGGGTGTGGGAGGGCAAAGACTGGTGGATTCCTGGAGCTTGCTAGCCAGCAGGTCTAGTCAATCAGTGAGCACTGGGTTCAATAACAAATACTGTCTCATTAGATATCAGTTGAGGAAGACACCCAACATTGTCCTCTGGCCTGTATATGTGTGTGTGCACGCACACGGAGGCACACACAGGCACACATACATTTATACACACATCATGGGAGAGGGATCAGAAAGAGCAAGAGAGATAGGCATAGATTGTCCATTTAGAAGCAAATCTAGGTGCATCAGCCAGGCCCTAGGAAGAGTGACAGCAAATGCAAAGGTTTTAGCTGGAGAACATTCCATGGGGAAACTACTTACTAAGATGTGAGTGGTTAACTTAGGAAAGTGGCGAAGCACGATGATTAGCAGGGAACTATTCCCTAAAGGGAGACCGTGTTGGGGATGTGTGGGAGGGAGAATTGCATTAATGGAGTCAGGTGAGATCTGGGCTCTCACAGAGTTTAGACCTGGCAGAGGCTGACAGATCAGAGAGATACAGCCATTGGGAGACCCTGACAAAGCAGGGGAGAGTGAGAAGCAGCCCGACTTTTCCATAAATGTTTACTTAACATCATGGGACAAGTTAGTGAAAAAATGAATAGTGTTTGAAAATAACATCCTGATAGAGCAGAGTGGGATACAAAAGAAATGTGCAAACCTAAAGAAACATTTTGAGAGCCAGAACCTCATAACCACAGGCTAAATGTAGAGAAATACTGAGCGTCAGAACCAGTGTCTTTGGTGATGGAACTACTAATGAGGAGAAATAGATAATCACCAGCAGTAATAGAAAGATAGAACATTAAAACCAGGAACTCACAATGAAGATGAACCAGCACATAAGTACCAGGCATCTTCAGTAGAAAAGCAGAAACTAAGTAAAGATAAAATTACAAAGTAAAAAATTCCTGTAATAAAGCAGAAAAGAATTAAGATGGAGAAGGTATGGTGTACGCGGTGTGATGGTACACACTTTTAGTCCCAGCCCT
Organism: Rattus rattus; assembly: GCF_011064425.1. Classification (NCBI taxonomy): domain Eukaryota; kingdom Metazoa; phylum Chordata; class Mammalia; order Rodentia; family Muridae; genus Rattus; species Rattus rattus. The sequence continues at coordinate 130,703,922 of NC_046159.1, forward strand.
CAGGAGGCAGAGGCAAGCAGGTCACTGAATTTGGGACTAGCCTCGTCTACAGAGAGTTCTAAAACAGCCATGGCTACACAGAGAAACCTTGTCTCTAGAAAAGACTAAAAAGGAAGGAAGGAGGGAGAAGGGAGGGAGGGAGAGACAGACAGACAGACAGACAGAGACAGAGACACAGAGAGACAGAGACAGAGAGAGAGGGAGAGAGAGAGAGACATGAATTATAAGCAATTTTTATCCCTAGTCTTGGGAACTGGATGTTATATTGTTGCACCCTGAAGATGAAGCTAGGCACCCATGAAGAATGAAGTGAGTGTGTGTGTGTGTGTGTGTGTGTGTGTGTGTGTGTGTGTGTGTGTGTTTAGAGGAGGAGAAGGTCTGATTAGACATTGGAGAAGCATTGGGAAAATCCACTGTTCTGAGAGAAATAGAATGTATATCAAGGGTATTATTATGTAGGCAGTATGCTATTTAAGTGGAAATGCATCAGGCAGACGTAGAAGGAGCTGAGATATGAGAATACTATGGTGATGATAGAGTGGACAGGCTTGGTAAGAGTAAAATTTCTTTGTAAGCAGTAAAAGAGATTCTCTCCCAAGATGGGCAGGCAAGCCTGAAGATAAGCTGACCCTTCTGGCTATAATCTACAGTCTATGTTGTGAGGGAGAATGGGTTAGACTTCTAAGGTAGAGCCAAGTCATGGAAAGACAGGGTAAACTACGTCTTGTTTTAACAGACTGCAAATGCATCAGGAAAGAATCCTGAGGAAGGTAGATGCCTGTGGTGGATATTTATGGTTTTCATTTTCCAGAGACCTGGAATCCATGATGATCACTTACTATTTAACTCACTGAAGTTTGGTCCCAGACAGGTGGCTCAGCAGTGTAGTCTACATATTACTCTTTCAAGGGGCCTGAGTTGCGTTTCCAGCACATGCCTGGAAGCTCACATGGGATCCAACTTCATCTTCTGGTCTCTGTTGGCACTTGCACTTATGTTCACAGACACACATATGCATAGCTTAAAACAAACCTTTAAAAAAACCAATGTTCCTGCAGCAATTAGTTCCCCATACACTGTATTCTACAATGTCTCCACTATTTTTACATATGTGTGTGTGTGCGTGTGTGTATGTGTGTGTATGTATGTATGTGTGTGTATGTATGTGTGTATGTATATGTGTGTGTATGTGTGTGTATGTATGTATGTGTGTGTATGTATGTATGTGTGTGTATGTGTGTATGTGTATGTGTGTATATGTGTATGTGTGTGTGTGTATGTGTGTGTGTGTGTGTGTGTGTAACTTATTGCTGAGCCTCATATCCTTGAGCATTCATTTACTACCGAAGAGATGAGTATGTAGTCAGCTATACAGACAGATGTATTTTCAGTGGGCCAATTTAAAATGTTTTCTGTGAGTGAGTTTCAGAACTCTTTTACTTCAAATAGAGGAAAAGTCAATATTCTATTGGTTTACATATCAAAAAGTAAGACCAAAGAACCCATCTGGCACTTAACAAATCTAAGAGAACCAGCTGTTCAGAGAGCACAGTGAATGAAATACATCCTCCCAAGGGGAAAACCTCCCTGCCTTCAATAGACTTACTACCTAGTGTGTACACAGAACAAAGCAAAACAAATAAAACCGTAGTGCAGTAAAAGTGGAAGAAAGAAGGAGCTATGGGCTGTTGTAGACAGCAGAGGTTTAACACCTTTTAGAGGAACTGGGGGTAGGGTCATACGCTTGGGTTGTCTCTAGCAGCAGACCAACGGGCGTTAAACTTTCTGTGCGCTCTAGGTGAATTGAAGAGGGAAAATAGAGGCTGAGACGTAGTGAGTGGCTACTGTGGGGACCAGAGAGAAGACACAGAGTATGAGATTGAGCTGTAACAATAGAAATGGCAGACAGGACAACTGGCAGCATCTCTTGACATATTTTGGTCTATGTAATGAATGCAAAGTGCATCAGTTCAAAAGAGGATACTTAAGAGTGCAGATTGCCCTTACTCTTGGCAAAGCCATCATTTGCACTTCCTTTCATCTTCATGATGACAGGAGAATCATAGCATAACTCTTCCATGAGAAGAAAAGAACTCTGAGTACTTGATATATATATATACTCTCACACCAGAAATTATGCTGTATCCCTATTTCCTTCAATAACCCTGTGCCATTCAGTCTTGGTAGCTTCTCCTTACATAAAGCTTTATAAGACTCTAACATTTTTTTGTTTGTTTAAAATTTGGTGAGGGAGCAAGCGCTTTTGTGGGCATTGCTCTGCATGCCCTTAGTCTTCCTTCATAAGCAACGTCTTCAGAAATATGCTGAGAGGCGATGAGCCCTTCTATTTCATCTCCATTGAGTGCACAGCTGGGCCGTGGCATGGCAGTTGCTAAATTGCTCGGGTTCTAAGGGAGTCAAAATTCTAAGGTGGTCTAGGCCTTGAGTGTAAGGAATCCTTGAATAGTGTTAGGTTATGTTAGATGGCACAGTTGACTTCCGAAGGGTGGTTATTCTGGGCTGGTTTGACCTAATTATGAGAGCTTTAATAATGAGTGAGGTTTTTTTTTCATCATTTTTGCTGTGAAAGAGAACAAATCTGGGAAACTTGGAGGATGAGAAGACGGCCTGAAGAGCACTCTTTGTCCTCTTCCCCTCTTCCTCCCCCTCCTTTTGTCCAGGACTTGGTGGCAAGTCTAGGTAGCTACTCTGATCCCAAATTTTTCCTTCTCAACTTTGAACACTAGAGGGCCACATGGCAAGAAGGGTAACATCTTTCTTTTGACAGCCAGCAAGAAATGGAGATTGCAGAACTAAACCTATAAGAAATGCAATCTTGCCACAATGACCTGAGCTTGGGAAAGACCTCTAGACTGGAATTCCCTGGCTAGGCTGAGACCTTGATTTAAACACAAAGAGAACTTGAGTTGAGTCCCTCCTCGCTATGTCAGGAATACTGACCTAAAAGCTATGACTTAATAAGTGAGAATCGTTTTGCATTCAAATTAGTTCTAATTGGTTATGTGGCAATAGACAATGAGTCAAATTCTACACTTGAAATCTATCTGGGTTAAGAAAACCTAATAACTATGGTTCCATGGCTAAACACAAAAAATTACACCAGGGACTAAGAAGAATCAGGTTCTGTCTTGTCTGTTCTCCTGTGTCCCTGAGGGACATCGAGATTGCTTCATCTGCAAATGAAGTAGTCAGGTAAGATGCTGTCGGCTGGGTTGGGGATTTAGCTCAGTGGTAGAGCGCTTGCCAAGCAAACAGCAAGGCCCTGGGTTCGGTCCCCAGCTCCAAAAAAAAAAAGATGCTGTCTGCTTTCTCTTGCTCCTATGTATTATGATTCTCTCGCGGTCACTCATGTCTGTAACTGGTGAAGCTGTTGCTCTAGGCGTAATTCTAATCTGTTTGCCAAAGGAGTGGGTAGGAACGGTAATCAATGGAGAAGATACCCCAGGTGCAGAATGAAGCCGCCGCGATGTTAGTTTTCTATCTCCATACCTCCTGACTCTCTCTCATCTCTGCGACATTCCTCAGACTTACATGGAAACCCACGAGCTCCGCATTCTGAACAAACATTTAAACTCCTACAGATGGGCTGACACTCCTAGGGAGATTTATGAATATATATCTCACACAAGTGTCATCTTGCAGGCTAGGTTTGTCATCTCAGACAGAGACGAAAGTATCTTATTTAGAACAAAACCAGCAAACCAAACTGCAGGAAACAAACAAATGAACGAAGGAACAACAAATAAAAACATGTCAGTCGACCGGGACTGGATAGCAATCGCGTGCCCCTGCTTCGTGGCAGATACACAATTCATTTTCAGGGTAAGACTCTTCCCATCGCTGTGGGTATTAAAGTGTGTGGGAGGCTCTTAACAGCAACTTAATGTCAAAGGGGAGTAATGAGGCCATGCTTCTGATTCTGCTTCGAATGCCTGGCCTCCTGACTGTCAGCAAGCTAGTTTTGTTGCAACTCAATGAATATTAATGCTTAATGGCATTTAATGATACTGGTTTTCCAGCAAAGCTTGAATGTAGTGCCGAGCAGGAATATAGCTAACCGAGCTTCACTGTGATTTAGGGTACAGATAACACACAACAATTATAAGATTAATCCCAGAATTTGTTTCTCTTACCATTCTCGCTACTGTGAAGACAAAGAGGAGCTGTTTTTATCTATTAATTATAGAATTAGTTCAAGCTCATTACAAAAACAAAATGCAGATGAATATTATTCTATCGTCTAAAATAGGTAAAAATTATTATTAAAGTGTTGACGAACCTCCTTCCATACTTTTAACATACATATATTTATGCAAATCAACTCCTCTACCTTCCTTTACCTGCCTAGTCTCAGACCAATTCACCCTACAGTTCAGTAAATTCAGGCAGGCTTTTCCCAGTGTGTTTTGTTTAGTAAGTCCCCACTTTCCCTTAAAATATAAAGTAATAAATGACTTTTTATTGTAACTGCTGGAAATGGAATCGAGTGCACGGAATGGTTGGTCAAGCACTCTACCACTGACCTGTACCCTCAGGCATACCGTCTAGTTTCTGACTCACTCCATCCTCAGGAAGCCTGTCCGCGCCCGTAAGATAGTCTGCACCACTGTTTTAAGTGGTTTTGTTACTTCTTCGGATGCTATGACATCATTTATTTATTCAACTCTGATATCAAACAGCATTTTCATTTTTCAATGTATTCTTTGCCACTTTGATAAACATAAACATCTTAGTTGCAAATATTTGGAACTTTGACCAATTTTTTTTTTTTTTGGAGTAAGGTATTGAATGAGGGACACCACTGTGTACATGACTGTAATCTATTAACCCAGGCAGAACTGTGAATAGTCTTGTTAGAACTGTCGTACAAGTTGTCATTCTCTCTTTCCCATAGAGTGAGGCCATTTGGCTCAGGAGGGATACCTGTACTTAAAAGTATGGATGACTCTCCCTTGTTCTTTTATTCCAACTGTGGTAGTCTATGACAGGGCTGGTTCCAGTTCTGTCTTTGTTCTCCACCTCTACTGTGTCTCTCGCCAACACCATTTCAACAGTCAGTTGGTACTTAACGTAGCTAGAGACAGTGTTTATCATGCTACAACCCCAGCCAAAACAAAAGTAAATAACATTTTGACGTTCTTTTAGAATTATAAATGTTCACAATGACTTTCAAATACTTACCGGTCTACATTTCTACTAATGGTATCTTAAACTATCCCTTCTCTATTTCTTCCTCCTCCTCTTCTCTGTCCTCCTTTCTTCCTAGCCCCTCTTACTCTCCTCTTTTATGTTGATGACAGGTTCTTGCTGTATCACTCTGTAGCCCAGGTCGTCTGTTGATTTCTCCCCATTTCAGTATCCCCTAGTGTTCAGATTACAAGGGTGTGACAGCACACTTGACCCTCTAATTTTTTCTAAACAGGTTATCATAAAACGTCTTCATCCTTAGCCATACAGCTCCCACTTTGCTGTCAGTCTTCCTGCCTGTACTTACCTCTAGTAAGCCTTCAACCCACTTTCTGTAACTCCAGGGTTACAAAAATGATTCCTCTAAGTTCTTCTTTGTAATAATATTGAAATCTTGAATCTGTCTGGAAATTACATACTATGACATTAGATATGTGGCATGGTTCTATTTCTTTTTTAATAGGGAGTGTGTCTTAAGTATCCCAGGTCAACCTCAAACTCCTTATATAGTCAAAGCTGATCTTGAACTCGCGATCCTCCTGCTTTGAGCTCTGGAGTTCTGGATTACAGATGTGTGCTACCTAGCATGTCTTAGGGACCCTAGTATACATGCCTGTGCTTAGCCAATGTGTATTGGAAAAAGACAAATATTTCAATATCTAATTTTTCTTCTTTACCTAGAAAGTCTAGTGCAAAAGCATGCCACATACACCTTTCCCTACATGCTTACCAAAGACAAAGATTGATTTTCTCTTTATTTTCTAACTGAATTTAAAATAAATATTCATGAAAGTTATTTTCCTTATACATTGTCCACTCTTTAACCTACGCAAATGTTTACTATTACATGGAATATTGACATTTATTTTATAACTTTAGGGTCTCTCCATTTTTACCTTTACTTTTATGACCCAGATTTGATAGATTGATTTGTTTTTATCTGGATTCTATTTTTAAGCTAAATCTTAGGCATAACATGTAAGTCTAATGATTGTACTTTTATGGGTGAATTTATCTATCTACTGTTGTATGTATTTGGCTTTCTTTCTGAAATTTTGCTAATGTTTCTATTTTCCTATTCATTGGTATAGAAATCCTTTTTTGTTGGCTTTGGCGCATGGTCTCTGATTCCTTTCTCTGTACTTTCTTCTTTCTGGCTTACAATGTACAGATATTGCTTTTTAATTCTCATATCAACCTCCTCTGTATCTTTCCGATAATTTACAAGGAGGCTCTTTTCCATCCCATCAGTGTTGGAAGTCAAACCGTGTTTCTTGCCTGGTTCACAAAGGACTAATGATCAGGGATTTCTGTGTTATCTACTCCTGCCTTCCATACACAATTTGACCCTTTCTGCCAAGTTCAACCTAGTCCATCACGCTCAAATTGTTCTTATTCTACATTTGTGCTGTTTCTTTAAAGACTGCAAACTTACACTTGCTGAATAGACTATTTAGACTCAAGCAATCACGAAGAATCTCTTCACAGTGTGCCTTCTCCAACCGCAATGTCTTTATTTTGTCTTATCTTTCCATTGGTTGGGTAATGTTTGAAAATAGATTTGTTTTTCAAAATTTATGAGCATTAAAACCCTTGATTCCTTACTTAATGAGACTGTCTTTCTTTACTTTTCCATTTGGATGAGCTTCCGGGAACAGTACATTCTAGGTGAAGTCTTTTCTTGTTAATACGTAGTACTTATTGCTGCCGTTGGAAGTACTCGACTAATTTCCTGTTAATTCTCCTTTCCAGAAGTTTTTCATTCTTCTTATAAGCTGCTTTTTTAAATCAGAAAGTTTTCATTTTCAGTTTTTCATTTCTTTAACTTATCTTTGTGTTTTATATGAAGTTTTCATGAAGATCTCAGTCTGTGTTTTGTTAGTCTCATTATAAACAATATTTTATCTATATTCTTGTGCATGCTTCCTAATACATTTACACAGAATTATTCGTAGGCCATACATCTATTAGTATGGTGTATACATGTTTCATTTTGCAACATAATGTCTATGCTTTTTAGTTGATGGTTTTATATTTATATAACACCAGATATGCAATGTCAACAGTTTCCAAAATACTTACCACTGTCCATAATAACTAATTATGTATTTCCTAATGATGAACAGATACTATACAAACAGATTTTGTATAGTCTCTTATTCTTACAAAATTACTGTAGTCTCTACAGAAACAAATGCCGGGTCTGCTGCTGGAATATTGAACTCAAAAAAAAGTACTGTAGCCTGTAATACTGTAGGTCCTCTGTCATACTGGTCTCTAGTCGCTCACATCTCTACAGACTGGTATGCTTGCGGTCACAGGACGATGGCCTTTGCCTCCCTTTCCCTGTCAAATCTCCAGTGAACTTCATAGTCAACTCTTTCTTTCTTATATGTTTTCCTCTGTGAAAAAATGCTTTCTTTTAATATGGTTTTCATACATTACCAGTTTCATATGTGTATGTATCTAAATATGTACACACACACTGATTTTCTCTTGCCATCATGGCACATGATGGTCCATACTATAAATGTTGTGGCTATACAAACATCCATTAGTAAAAGCACAGTTGTAGAAATTAGACTTCACAACTTTCATAAATGCCGCTGCTGAAAAACCGTTGCCTGCTGGTGAGTAACATGAGATCCTCAGCCTTCAGCAGTCACGTGGCCTCTAATGCTTGACTCACACTTTCCTTCTTCCTTCAAAACCATCCATGCCGGTCCCATTCTTCTGCTTCTGGTTTCTGGCCCTCTTCATTTGTCCAAGATTTTGCCATTTCTTTTTTTTTATTGGATATTTTTTATTTACATTTCAAATGTTATTCCCTTTCCCGATTTCCCGGCCATAAGCCCCCTATCCCCTCCTCCTCTCTTTCTTCTATGAGGGTGTTCCCTCTCCCAAACCACTCCCCTTCCCACCCCCTGACATTCCCCTGCACTGGGGAGCGGTGGCCAGCCTTGGCAAGATCAAAGGCCTCTCCTCCTATTGGTGCCCAACAAGGCCATCCTCTGCTACGTATGCAGCTGGAGTCTGCAAAACGGGTCTGTCCATTTCTCTTGATGAATCTAACGACAGAATAAGGAAAATCATTTTTGGTATGCTTTCAATTCATGGGAAGATGCTTTGAGAAATTGATATTCTCCCAGGAAGCCAGTAGCAGAACAGGACTCCACCATGTAAGGCATTAACAGGTCTTTAAGTACCCGAACACACTGTACCTTCAGACTTACTGCTGATCTCTCAAAACTCTGGTTGCTGTTATAATCCTGGAATTACTGGTTAGATAGGAAGGGGCTCAGGAATTTACCTCTTTAACAATAAAGGGATCACTGTTGCTCCTTGTCGGAGACCACACTTTGAGAGATGTCAAGTAACTATCATCCTGTTCTGTGCCAGCGTCTGTTGGGCCATCTCAACCCTTAGAAGAGCATCTGTCCATGACTTTAAAGCACCCAAAACCTATCTTCCCTTAAACTATTTAGACGGATTTAAGCTAGACACTTTTGAACTCTTTTGTACCTCAAATTGCCTGAAATGAAGCAAATAAACAAAAATATTTTTTTGTTTCTAACCTAATAGCACAGTGCCATCCTGTTTCAAATCCATTGATAGAGTTGTGAGATTCATTCTTAACTTTTCCTGTTCTATTTCTTTTCTTCGTTTGTCTTCTTTTTTCTTTTATTTGGAAGCCGTGTTAGGATATTTAGTCATAGATCAGATACCCACTTTATTTTACCAATTTTCAAAACTATCAGAGGAGGAACTAGCATACATATTTGTAGACAGCCATCTTGGCATGTCTCAATTGTTTAAAACCTAAAATTTTCTGTGTTGGGTGTCCATGAACTGGACAGTGCTAAGTAAATATACATTAAGATAGAGAAGATATTCCATGATTAGAAACATTTATGATGATACTTTAGTTAACATAAAGAACATGTTATGGTTTACCAGTCATAGAATTTGAACATGAAATAACAATTTGGTATTCACAGAAGTTAATGTATTGATCGTTCTTTGAGGAAAAGAAAACAGAATAAACAACTCCTGTGGCTGTCTGTTCCTGTCACAGAGTCTGACACCCGCAGACAATGAATGTGTGACAAATGATCACTGTGCTTTTGAAGGAACAAGTTAATGACCCAGCAGTGCAGTGCTGGTGACTGGAATATTGGTGTCTGAACTAGCCGTGACATAGAACCTAACAACTTTTATAAGCACAGTGAAAATTCTAAGCCTTTGAAATTTAAAAAGACAAAGGTACACTACTCATATAACTTGTATCATATAAATTTTCTTTTTATTTATCTCTCTCATGTGTGTGTGTGTGTGTGTGTGTGTGTGTGTGTGTGTGTGTGTGTGTGTCACAGTGTGCTTTGGGAGACCAGAGACAAACCCTCAGGAGTTGGTTCATCTAGAAAACACTAGCTACACCCCGTTTAAACGTACGGGCCGGTCAAATGCTCCTCTGCCCAGTTTCTCCACCAATAAACACACACATATAGCCCAGAACGGTGTGTTACAGCATAAGTTCATTCATAGCCATTGGGGTGCAGTCCTAACTGCAAGAGTGGCTCGCCATGGCCGAGCTGGGCACTCTGTGAGGCATGTCTGATCTCTCTCAGACCACTACTTCCACCTAATGATCTTTTTTTATAAAAGAATAACGGGGGAGATGTAGTGCCATATTGGATTTGGGCCTGGCCACTTTGTAACTGCATGGCCACAGTTAAGTCATGGGATTGTTGGACAGAGGCCTCTCCCATGTATTTACGGCACAGGAAGAAAAGACCAAGTAGTAAACACCCCGTGTCTCCACTGCATGACCTCTGCTGAGCCCGGCTGATGCATGTGGAACCGACACACCTGGACCACACCTGGGTGGTGGTCCATTTACTTCTGCCTTTTACTTCCTCAGCCTTTATCCTGGAGATTTAGGCTGGTCTTCTGGGATTTCTCCCTAATTAATTCAGGTCTCACAGTTGGTCTTTTGTTACCAAGTCACGAGCAGGTAGTCACGAGCCAGGGTTTCCCTCTGTGCTTCCCAGTTATTTTCTACCTGGAGACTTGGGTATATAAGTGGTGAATAAAGCTACAGGAGTCTCTCTCTCTCACTATTCCTCCTCACTCTCACTCTTCTTCCTCGCTCTTACTCTTCCTTCCGCTCTTCCTCCCTCTCTCTCTCTCTCTCTCTCTCTCTCTCTCTCTCTCTCTCTCTCTCTCTTCCTCTCCTGGCTTGGCATGATAACCTGTGTGTGTGTGCGTGTTTCTTTCATCCCGTAGGCTTTCGCCCAATTCTCAGTACCGTGTCGGTGCTGGCGCCGACAGCTCGGGAAGTCTTGTGGAAGAGTGGGGGAGGGTGCCAAGCAAACTGGTTGGGTTAAAACAAACCCTACCGTCAGATACCTTGGACCATGGAGTATGCTAGAGCCTGTGCAACCAACTCCAGAGCCGGGTTAGCTATCTGCAGTTGGTCTCCATGTGGGTCATCTGACAAGGAGATCCAGGACTGTCTCAGTCTCTGTTGCCTGCCATTGGATCTCTTCCCCATACCCGGACTGCCTGATTGTAAATCTGTGCGGCAGAATGTGCTCGGTCCACTTGGGACTAGATGTCCCGGGGTGGTGTGGTACCCAAGGGAGTCTCCCCTTGTCTGAAGAGAAGGGAAAGCATTATGGTAGAAAGGATTTGTAAGGTGGGACTGGGAAGGGAAGAGGGAGAGTGACTGGGATCAGGATGTAACCTGAATAAAGAAGACATTATTGGAAGTAAAAAACTTAGCCTGGAAAATGGAAAGATTGATAAGTGGCTAAGAGCACTGAATGCTCTTCCAGAGGTCCTGAGTTCAAATCCCAGTAAACACATGGAGGCTCACAAATGTCTCTAATGACATCTGATGCCCTCTCTGGTCTTTCTAAATACAACTACCCTGTACGTATGTATAACAAATGAATGAGTGAATAAATAAATAAATAAATAAATAAATAAATAAATAAAAAAGAAAACACTGGGCTTCTGTCACACGTGTCATGTGTGACGTGTGTCAATATGGTCCCTCAGTGAAGTCATATTGAGAACCACTAAAATATGCCGTTCATAGGCTACAGAGGCATTTTTGTGTTCTTTAAACTAAATTTCTGAAAGCTTATCTTTTCTTTCAAAACTATGAGGATTTGAGAGTCAAATGCTGATTCATTGTCTGGTTCAAGTAGAAACAGAACACACACATATGAAATAGAAAAAATATATATATTATTCTGAATAGTGGAAGAAACATATAGTTAACATAAAAGATAGTATGTATAAAATACAGCCTCTGCTCCACAATAAAAGATGCTGATCTGTTTTCATCTACAACCTTGGCACCATCAATAATATATCATGTTGAAGATATGGAAACGAATTTTAACCATCCAGGAGCAAAGAGAGACTTCTTTCTGAGTCTTCTCACATTTTTGTAGTTGGATAGTGTAAAGCTATAACACTTAGGTTAGAGATGTGCAGTTATTTTTCATAGTTCAGATGTACCTGAATGTGAGTAACATTTATTAATTTAACAAATTCTAGTAATCCATCTGTACCTATTTTCTATAAAATAACATTGTATGTGGTAAAGCAAGGCATGGTTAAGATTGCCTACAGTCTCAGTTACTCTGAAAGATGATCTAGGTGGATTGCTTGAGCCCAGGAGTGAGACCAACTTAAGTGATATAATGAGAATTCTAATCTGAACAGATAGAAAAAAAAACCTTGAGTTTTCCATTCATTAGTCTCACCATTTGTGGATTTTTTGAAGTCCTAGGCAATTCAGAAAGCTGTGTTAGTTTATTAGGACTTCTGCTTCACTGAACTTTAAAAAATAATCTATTGCATGATAAAGGGTTGTTAAAAATTTACTTTGATAAAATGATAGCTCAGACTCTCTCAATGACCCTTCTACTTCAGATTCCTTGCCACCTTTAAGATATTCAGTAGAATTATTTGCATGTTCTCTTTGTACATTTAATGAAAGGAAGCAGCTCAAATATTAAAGCCAGTTTCTAAAAGGAAACATGCAGCTGCCTTGTTTAAAAGCAGCTGCTACAGATTCTTAAGGCAACTTACAGAATTCTAAGTTCTGCCTGAATGTGTGTGCCATCTGTGGTTAGTGCCCCAGTGTGACTCTGCCTGGAAAGGGTGGTGTCTCTTTGATGTTTCACTTTATCCAATCCTTCCTGGTCCTTGGCTACATTTGTGCTTACGATCATCAGTTTCTCAGGGAGTTATGTCATGAGAGGGTGGACAGGGGTGCTAAGGACTATAGTGAAGTATCTATTGTTGAAAACTTCTGAGTTAGAATAATTAAAATGGTTCACAAGGATGACCTTTGTTCTTAAAATTTACAATGCATTTTCCAGGGACCAGAATGCTTTATCATTCAAGCTCAGATAACCCAACACCTCCTCTTTTTTATATACATCAATTCTTCTCATCCCATTCAACAATCGAGATCAGCTACAATAGGGCAGCCCTGTCTCAGTGGCATGGGATAACCAGAGAGGATGAGGCGTATCTTTCACTTTCCCAGGGATAATCGTATTTTTCCCTGTATTTCTGTTTTGTCAATTACTACAGTTTTGTCTTTGGAGTATTTCTTTACTACTAAACAGTACATATTTTAAAGGCACCCATTGTGTAATTCATAGCTATTTTCCTCTGTCAGACATCACAATGTTGTGCATGTATAAGACAGTTGACATGTGATGGCTTAATGGTTAGATGAGTGAATGAATTGGAACCTCTGGTCTATTATGCCAAAGTAATATAAAATAATTTTTACTCTTGGAACAAAACAAGCTCAACCTTGATCATTGTGGGTTAAAATGATGTAAAATACTTGAGCACCAAGGAAGCCATTACAGTGGAATTGTTGAGCCATCCAAAGTATTTCTGTGGAATTATAAGATGCATTGTTACAACCTAACAGAATTGAATCAAGACAGAAAAAATTGTTTTAAGTGGAAAATGACATATTTACCTAATAGGCTTAGTCTATTTAGAAGGGGCCATTAATATACATTAGGAAAGAGTAGCTTTTTCTGAAATTGCAGTAGAAGTTTTTTATTTCTCTAAATATTTCTTATTGACTAATAATAAAGCATTAAGCAGAGATTATAAAATATCACTTGCTTTATTTTAGCAAATATTTTTCTTTTCTCTGTGTAAAGTATGAAAAAATCCAGGCTGCCTAGAAAACAAAACTAAAGAAAATATCATTTTAAACTGAGATTAAAACACAACATTTAACAAAGGGAGGGAAGGCTGGAAGACATGGTGGGCACTGTGAATCCCAGCACTCGGGGATACACAGAAAAATCCTGTCTCAAAAAAATAAATAAAGAGGAAGGAAATGTCTGCATGTTTGCCCTTCCTTCTTTCTAAAGAGGAGTCGGTTTGGAGTTTGAACTGGGTTTATTTTTTTCTTTAGCTTTTAATTTCTCTCATATTTCTTTGCCCAATACTGATACTGCCTCTTGGTCTTTCATTTTTCATGAGCCTAAATTATTTTGTTATAAATAAATTTTTATTACATAAGAAAATCTTACAAGATTTCCTCTGATTTTGTGTGTGTGTGTGTGTGTGTGTGTGTGAGAGAGAGAGAGAGAGACAGAGACAGAGACAGAGAGAGACAGAGACAGAGACAGAGACAGAGACAGAGAAAATGTGCATTCATTTTGTCATGTATATGGGCATGCTATATCAAAACTAGGATTCCACAGTATGGCTAGTCTTTCAATAGGCCCCATGGCCAACTGGTATTTATGAAGATATCTGGGATCCAATCTCTGGTCCTTAACCCACCTCTTAACGTCCACTTATAAGATTTTTTTATATAAGGTATTTAACTGTTAACTCTCCACAATATTTCTAGTTTTGAAGGCAAGGGGAGCAAAGAAGGAGACCCCATTTCAGTTTGTCTTTGAATTTGGAAGTAGAGTCAACCAAGGGTATTAAAATGGGTCTACGGCTTTCCATGTGTGTGTTATTTTTCCTTCAAGATGCTAGTTAGTACCACTGTACTATCAGTTTGCAAACACCATTCTGTCTTGTGAATTCTGTTAATTGTGTTTTGGGTTTTCTTTACAGAGGCCAAGTTTCAGATAATGGAGAATTGAGAGTAATTTCATCAAATCCCAAAACCTTTGAAAGGTGTGTATATGCATATGCATGTGTGCATGCATGCGTGTGTTGTGTTATATAGTATAACCCTGATGAAGTATGTATCATGTTCATATGTTTTGGAAAATTATTATTGTAAAATGAACAAATATACCCTATAGTTTAAAAATATCCTGTGTAACCTCAGTTCCATCTTCTAATAAAGGAAAATACCATTCTGTCTTGTGAATTTTGTTAATTGTGTTTCGGGTTTCTTTATAGTATTGCCTCTTATTTAGAATCTATAAATACATGCTCTTTAGGTTTCTTATTTTTGAACTGAATAACAAATGTAAACCTAGCTGTGTAAGAAAGGGGGTGATGGTAAATCTTTTTTGTCAACTTAACTGGATCTATACTCTAGAACAACACACACCATCGACTTCTCTGGGTGTCTTTCAAGAGACATTTACCCAAGGAGGGAAAACCTCACTTAAATGTAGGTGGCATCATCATAGGCTGGAATCTCAGACTGATTAAAAAGGACCAGGAGGGAGAGTGAGACACTAGAATTCATCTCTCTCTGCTTTCTTACTGGATACAGTGTGACCAGCTCCCACAAGCTCACATCCCCACACTTTCCCTGTCATGATGGACTGTAACCTCAAACTGTGAACCAAAAGACTCTTCCTTATTTGACCTAAAATTCCACTACAGTCCATCGCTGAGGAGAAATCAAGGCAGGAACCTGAAGCAGGCTTCACCACATCCAGAGTTAAGTAAGTTAGTAAGACCTCAGTAGCTACATTAGACGGCTTAGAAGGCTTAACACCTTCAATTTATTTTCTACCAAATCTAATGTTTTCTTCTTCTATGTAATGGTGTGCTATGCTCTAATGGACCCATATTGAAGTAGCCACTTTATCTACTCTCTCCGTTTTGCAGTGTTTGATAGATTGCATAAATGATTAAAACAAGTATAATTGAGAAAATGTGTGGCAGCTTGATGAATGTAGTACTGATGTAAATGACTGAAGGATAGATTTATCAAGTTTTTCTTAAAGGTACATTGTATCCAAAGTCCACAGATACTTCATTTATATTGTATTTGTATGGTGTTGAGAAAGGCAAGCACTTTGCAGGCCTACCTGTTCTTAATACAGTGATTCTGATATCCTCCTTGTAAAACTCAAACATGGTGAAATGTTGGTTTGTTTTGTAACAATGAGATCTCATCACATGACTTTGAGCACAATGCTTCTTTGATATGTCTTAGGATAAGAGCCTCCCTCTTGGTGTTATGTACAAAGTAGAAAACAAAACAAGACAAAACAGCAATAATAATAATAATAATAATAATAACAACAACAACAACAACAACAAAATTCAGTTCCCAAAGTATGCTCCTTAGAAACAGAAATCTACTTCTAAGCTCTATAACATTTATTCCTCTTGAAATAATTAAAGAATTCCACTGCTTTCAGTATGGATTCAATCAAGCACCTGTACACTCCTGCAAGGCTGCTTCTCGAGTCTCTTGCCACTGCCCATCTCGACCTGTGCTCAGAAGCACACACATCTCGGAACACAGACTGTTCCTGTTATTTCACCTTTTGTCTGTGTTCATCGTGCTTGCTTATGTTGGAGTTCCTCCTTCCTCATTCCCCTGGCACAGTCCTCATCCTACAAAACTCGCCTCTCTCCTAACAAGGATTATTCCCTGAGCTTCCTTATTGATGTTCCTCCTTGCATTCCCACAACGCTTATGTCTTATCACAAATCTTTATCAAGTTACATCATAATCTTTCCTCTAAACCCATGTATTTCTCCCACTCACTGAAAGCTTTATGAGGTCAACAACTATAGCTCCTATAATATTTAATTATAACCAAACCATAACTTTCTCTTTCTTGTTCAATACCCAGAGTTCAAACTTTGGTGACTGACTTATGAGTTTAACATTTGATTTATGTAGAATTCAAAGACTGCCCATAGATTGCCACTGGCTGATGTTTCTTAATATTCCCTTCATCTCTCAGTTACTATTCTGTTATTCTTTATTTTAAGGTAGATCCAAGTGTTGTTCTGAACAGAACTCAATAGTCAGGTATTTGGGATTGTGTTTTTTGTGTGGCAATTTGTCACATCCTTTATACTTTTCTGAAATCATTAGTTAAACTAAAAAATGTGATCAATCTGATGTTTTGGCAAGATTTCTTACAAAAGGTTGTAGAAGTTCATCAAGAAGCAACCGTTACTGGCTTATTTCTCTCTTGTGGTCTGAACAGCCATGGTGACTACTTGCCTAGATTCACTGCTTCACCGGGAGTGGTGGAGCAGTGACAGTTTAATTTTAACAATTCCTTTGTTAGCTAGAGAGTTTGAGCATGGAGAAACTTCCTAACAGCTTTGATCATAAAGTAAGATGAATGTTTGAGTCCTACACTTGATTCTCACTTCTTTTGAAAATAACGAGTTGGTTCCCCAACAACAACAACAACAACAACAACAACAACAACAAAACAATAACAACAACAAGAACATATTTTATCTTTGAATAACTAATGCTTAGCACAATGTCCAGCACAAAAAAAACAATTTTATAGCATCATGTTACATGAGTGATCAGAGTCAATACATTTAGAAATGAAATAATGCAACAGATATTGAATGAGCATCAGTTGTATACAACCCTGTATAAAAGGATGCGGAAGTCATCAGCTGGTCCTGCTATACTCGTCTAGATCTCAGTCACTGGCGATATGTGCCGTGTGCAGTCACACGCAGGATAGGTATGTAGCACTAAGCTGCATTTTAATTGGTTCTGCACAGTCATACTCTGCATTAGCCTACCAAACAGAACATGTCTCTGGTATGGCATGGATTATCAGGAATAGTTTTTCAGTATGAGTCATAGGTCATCAGCTCACCACAAGAAATTTTAGAACATTATTGTAATCTGAAAAAGAAATAAATACTCCACGTGTCATGAGCATACTAAGCCAAAAACATTAATGGGAGCAACCTATTTGAATCAGGGTTCTTAAAGACACAGAACTTAAAGAATGAATACTTATCCAAAGGTGATTGCTTATGAAATATGATCTGGCAAGTTCAACAGTGGCTGCCTCATGCTGGAATGGTGGAGAATCCAGTCGCTGTTTGGTCCACAAGGCTGAATACGTCCACAGTCCTATCTGGCTCTGAAGGACTGGAGGATTTCTAGAGAGACTCTGGTCTTAGTTCACTTTGGCAGCTTGAAGCTGGGTCATAATATCAGTGACGGGATGCAGCAACAGCAGCGGCAGAAACAGAAACAGAGTAGATCAACGTGCCAGCGAGAGTGAAGGCAAGGAGGCAAAGGCAATGCATCTTTCTTCCATCTTTTTCCCCTGGGTTGATGCCAGAAGTTACAAGGTTTGTGTTTTTCTGCTTGTCAGAATTTATTGACTAATAATAAAACCACCAAGTGCAGACGTTTCAATTGCAGCCCTTTTCTGGGGAACCCCACCTAACCTTGGCAATGTGACCAAGGCAAATGCAGATTCTTTTACCCTAATCTTAATTACTAATATTAACTCAAAGATAACGTGCTAAACAGCACATGGCAAATCTGTCTGTCTGTGTGACTATTTCTCTCTCTACCTACTTATATACCTACCTCCCTGCCTCCCTGCCTCCCTGCCTACCTACCTACCCATTTACCAACCCACCTACATTATTATGAGGATACAATGTTTACAGAATGAATACAAATTAAAGATGGACAGCAGAGTTCAAAAGGTTTTACAAACAGGTTGGTTAAAATTAAAATAGAGTCTGTATTGACCCTCCCCCCCCAAAAAAAAAGACTGCAAACCTGTCACAGGAAATCAGTTGTTGCTGTCAGGCTCCAAGGGAGCCTGGAATAAGAGACAGGATATGTCAGATGCAAATAGGAAGGACTGACTGGTCCAGAGCAGAAAGTGGCAAATACAGGTCCAAATTCAGGAGCAGGTGGATAGGCAGGTAACAGTCGAGTGAGGAGACAAGGGACCAAGCTGAACTGAATCCCAGAGACAGTTGGACATTCTCTTTTTGACTGTTGTTGATGAACTCCCTGTTCATCAATGTCTGGAAACACCACTTTCTGAGGCCCAGGGAAGGAGTTAGAGCTTTCCCTCCATCTGGCATGGCTAATAAGTTCTTAGGCCTAATTTTTGTGATAGGGTTTCAAAATGCCTGTACATATGTTTTCTCCCAATGTTCTCTTTTAATTGGATATTTTATGTATTTACATTTCAAATGTTATCCCCTTTCCCAGTTCTCCCCTCTCTCATCCCCTCTCCCCCTATTTCTTTGAGGATGCTCTCCCTCCCACCCACCCATTCCCATGTCACCACCTGGGCATTCCCCTACACTGGGGAATCAAGCCTTCATAGGACCAAGGGCCTCTCCTCCCATTGATGCCAGACAATGGCATCCTCTGCTACATATGTGGCTGGAGCCACGGGTCCCTCCATGTGTACTCTTTGGTTGGTGGTTTAGTCCTTGGGAGCTCTGAGGGTCTCGTTGACTGACATTGTTGTTCTTCCTATGGGGTTTCAAACCCTTTCTACTCCTTCAGTCCTTTCTCTAACTCCTCCATTGGGGTCCCCATGCTCAGTCTGATGGTTAGCTGCAAACATCCTCATCTGTACCTGTAAGGCTCTGGCAGAGCCTCTCAGGAGACATCCATAAGAGGCTCCCAAGACCCAACAAGGATGAGACTTGTGAGACCATATCCAGGAGTTAGGCAAGGCCCCCAGTTGGGGGATGGGGCCACCCACCCTTCTCAAAAATTTAACCCAGAATTTCTCCTGTCTAAAGGAAACACAGAGACAATATGTGGAGCAGACTGAAGGGAAGGTCATCTAGAGACTGCCCTACCTGGGATCCATCCCATATGCAGCCACCAAACCCAGTCACTATTGCTAATGCCAAGAAGTGCTTGCTGACAGGAACCTGATATGGATGTCTCCTGAGACATATTCTCAATTCATGCTGATAAGGCTATAAGATGGCACTACATTTACTCTTAGAAGTAAATCATGTCAGCCTGTGCTGTGTGGATGGTGCTGGAGAGACAATGTTGTTTATGGCTATGCTTAGGTATGCAGTCATCCTCCACTCTTAAAATGGAGTCAAATGCTGTGGTAAAAATGCAATGTCAGGGTAAGGCTGAAAAAGAATTGCTCTACACAGTGTGGAATAAGACACAACCTGATCTCAACACTTAGCAGTTACCATCCATTTCCTTGGCCAGTATACTCCGTGGAAACTACTAATATATTTTCTGCCTCGGTGGAATAGCCTATTCCAGACATTCCATATTGGTGGAAGAATCACGCGTGTCACCTATGTGTTCTTCTGTAAATTGTTTCCTTTCTTTTCTTTTTTCTTTTTCTTTTTTATTAACTTAAGTATTTTTTATACATTTTAGTGTTATTCCTTTTAATTGGATATCCCCCTCCCCTCCCCTTTTTTATTTATCCTTTCAAATGTTAGTCTTAGCAGGACCCCTTGGTGCTCCAGATATTTTGCCATCCACAAACTCCTTCCATCTGATTCCTTCAACCCCCAGTTCAGTGGTTTCCTTCTTCTATGATCTACTTCGCTCCTGTCTGGCACTTCTTGCTTCATCCATCTTGTCTAAATGTTTCCTTTTTTAATTGGATATTTTTTTATTTATATTTCAAATGTTACCCATCCATCCAACCCTATCCAATCCCCCCCTCCTCCTCGCCCATGACATTCCCTGACATTCCCCACACTGGGAGATATAGTCATGGATCTGTCCATGTGTATTCTTTGGATGATGGTTTAGTTCCTGGGAGCTCTGCTTGGTTGGTATTGTTCTTATGGGGTTGCAAGCACCTTCAGCTCTTTCAATTCTTTCTCTAATCTCCAATTGGGACCCCATTCTCAGTTCAATGGTTGGCTGCTAGCATTCACCTCTGTATTTGTCAAGCTCTGGCTGAGCATTCAGGAGACAGCTATATCAGGCTCCTGTCAGTATGAACTTCTTGGCATCAGCAATATTGTCTGGGTTTGGTGGCCGTATATATATGGGCTGGATCCCCAGGTGGGGCAGTCTCTGGATGACTTTTCCTTCAGTCTCTGCTCCAAACTTTGTCTCTGTATCTTCTATGAATATTTTTGTTCCCTCCTCTAAGAAGGACTGAAGCATCTGCATTTTAGTCATCCTTCTTCATGAACTTCATGTGGTCTGTGAATAGTATCTTGGGTAATCTGAGATTTTGGGCTAGTATACACTTATCAGTGAGTGCATACCATGTGTGTTTTTCTGTGATTGGGTTACCTCACTCAGGATGATATTTTCTAGTTCCATCAATTTGCCTATGAATTTCATGAAGTCATTGTTTTTAATACCTGAGTAGTACTCCATTGTGTAGATGTACCACATTTTCTGTATCCATTCCTCTGTTGAAGGGACATCTGGGTTCTTTTCAGCTTCTGGCTATTATAAATAAGGCTGCTATGAACATAGTGGAGCATGTGTCCTTCTTATATGTTGGAACATCTTTTGGGTATATGCCCAGGAGAGGTATAGCTGGGTCCACAGGTAGCACCATGTCAATATTCTGAGGAACCTTCCAGACTGATTTCCAGAGTGGTTGTACCAGCTTGCAATCGCACCAACAATGGAGGAGTGTTCCTGTTTCTCCACATCCTCACCAGCATCTGTTGTCACCTGAGTTTTTTATCTTAGCCATTCTGACTGGTGTGAGGTAGAATCTCAGGGTTGTTTTGACTTGCATTTCCCTGATGACTAACAATGTTGAACATTTCTTTAGGTGCTTCTCAGCCATTTGATATTCCTCAGCTGAGAATTCTTTGTTTAGCTCTGTACTCCATTTTAAAAATAGGGTTATTTAATTCTCTGGAGTCTAACTTCTTGAGTTCATTGTATATATTGGATATTAGCCCTTTATGGGATGTAGGATTGGTAAAGATCTTTTCTCAATCTGTTGGTTGCCATTTTGTCCTAACGACAGTGTTCTTTGCCTTGCAGAAACTTTGCAATTTTATGAAGTCCCATTTATTGATTCTTGATCTTAGAGCATAAGCCATTGGTATTCTGTTCAGGAAATTTTCCCCAGTGCCCATGCATTCGAGACTCTTCCCCAATTTTTCTTCTATTAGTCTGAGTGTATCTAGTTTTATGTGGAGGTCATTGATCCACTTGTGAATTGTTTCTTTTACCTAGAAATAGTTTTGAATTTTATCCATGTTAGAGCTCCATCTGGAATTTTATTCCCTTTTATTTTATATAATAGTTCATGGTATATGTATTTTGTGTTTGGTCTGCCCATGCAACAGCTGAAAGACATAGTAATTGCTCCATCTGAAAGTATTTATAATATGAGTTCTCAACCTGTAGGTCGCGACCCACTGGGTTTTATTTCAGATATTCTGCAACTGATATTTACATTATGGCATACCACAGTAGAAAAAATTGCAGTTATCAAGTAGCAACAAAATAACTTATGGTTGAGGGTTTCCAGAACATGAGGAGCTGTGGTTAAGGGTCACAGCATTAGCGATGTTGAGCACCCCTATCATACAGTGCTAATATCAACATTCATATACAAGTTTTTGAGTAAACATGCACTCTCAGTTTCCTTGATATACACGTGCCTAGGGATGGAATCTTTGCTCAATGTTCTGAACAAATATTTTTCCATGTAAGGAACTTTTTTATTCTCTAAAGTAATAGATGAGGATACCAATCTCTTGCTTCAACCTGTGTTTTAGAATGGTAACTATCCTTAGTGGGCACTAAGAGGTACCTTACTTAGAAGTTGCCATTGCCACACGATTAATGACACTGAGCAGTTCTTCATGTGCCACTCCTATTTCTTCTTTGGAGAAATATATATTATATAGAAATATGTAATACATTTTACATAAAATGCTTCTATATAATATAAATATATCATATGTTTGTATATAATATTCATATCCTTGCTCATTTTACAATTTTTATTTTATTATCATTAACAGAACTTTAAGTACATACCCTGGCTAAGAGTCCATTGTCAGACACAAGGTTTTCACATGCTTCCTCTCACCCTATGGGTATATCTTCACTTCCTGATCGATCACTTCCTTTGATGCAAATAGAGAGCTTGAATTTGACATTTACCTATTTTTCCTTTGTCAACACATTGCCTCAGTGAAGACCATGAAATTTACTTCACTGTTTTCTTCCAAGATCTTTTTGTATCATCCTTACTTTTAGATTTAAACTTGTGGCCTATTAGGAGTCTGTCTGTCTGCCTCTCTCTCTGTCTCTCTTTCTGTCTCTGTCTCTCTCTCTGTCTCTGTCTCTGTCTCTGTCTCTCTCTCTCGTGTGTGTGTGTGTCTGTGTGTGTGTGTGTGTGTGTGTGTGTGTGTGTATGTGTAGCTATCCTGACATTTTCCAGGTGAAAAGATCATTTTCTGCTTTGTCTTTTTAAGCACATTAGCTGCAAGTCATAGTTTTTTTTCTGGAGTCTGGGTTCCATTCTGTGTGCCTGCACATCTGGCCTTATGTCACAGTTCTATTCTGTGTGCCTGCACATCTGGCCTTATGCCAGTGCAGCAGTTTTGATTACTGTATTTCTGTAGTAACTGTTGACACTGGAGTGTGTGTGGCTTCTTAAGCTTGCATTTTGTCAGGGTTATTTTGACCCTTTGGTTCACGTGAATTTTCATAGAAACCTTAAGATCAGCTTCTCAGGATCTGCAGAGACAGCTGGAAAAAACAGGTGTGTGTGAAAGTCATGAGCCTGCTGCTGTAGCCAACTTCACCACCACACTTTCTAACGGTAATTACCCATTTCATGTATGTTATGTGTTTTCTTTAATATATATATATTTTGCAGTACATGTCATATATATATGTAATCCTGTTATATAAAGCACACGTACCATATACACACACACACACACATATATATATATATATCCACATGCCCTATATATTTTATATGACATATAAAAGTTATATTTGGGTTTCTTATTTATGTCATTTATTTATATGGCCATAGTTGTCCCAACTTTCAACCTTCTTGAATTCTTTTTGTTTTACTATTTTATTATGTTGGTGCCATGAATAACTTAGGTAGTTTTTCAGGGTAAGAGTGGACTTGTACATTGTAATAGGTAATTAACTGGACCTATTTTCCTATGTATCAACTGGTTACTATAAAATGGAAAAGGTCCTTCCTGGATTTGTCATTGAAATTCTCCATTAAGTGATTGGAGCTCCTCTGTTTGTGAGGAGAGGTATACCTGCTAACCTATAAATTATGGCATAGCTATCAGTCTATCTCAGTCATCTAATTCTAAATGCTTTTAAAATCCAACAGTCAAAAATTGTACCTTCATTAAATATGAAAACATCATTTAGTACAGAAATTTATATTATCTTAATTTTTTCAAATCCTTTTGTGTCTAAATCATGTTTATAGTAAATGCCAAACTTAATCTGTCTTTCCAAATGATACCTTTCCAAAGTGTATCTTTTGATAACTATTTCTTGCAAACAATAAGAATATCTAATATGTTTTGTTTAGTCTTACATTTTTGTTTTATTCGTACTTGCCTCGCTTCTTCATTCTTGAATTGTTATTTCATTGAACTTCTCTTGTTCTTTTTCGTGCCGTCTGATGAGAGCAAACTAGTTAAATTTCAACTCTTTCCATTTTGAATAGCCTTCCTAGCTGGCACCATGATTCCTTCTAGCATCTCAGCACCACAGAGATTGAGAAAGTTCATAAATTCTAGGAAGATGCTGTCCCAAATTGTGAATAAAAAGAAATATCCTTTTGTTGTAAATTTTCTCTGAGCATTGTGCCAGCCCGTATCCTTGCTTTTAAAGCAGGTCTTGCAGAGGGCACAGAACTGAATAGCATGGCAGGTCAGAACCTGGGAAACTGCTGATGGCTGGTGCCGTGGCACCGAGAGCAGGCACAGGGCTGAGTAGCTCATCAGTGACCCAGAATTCTCCTGGTAGAAGATGATGGCTCAGCCTACACACTCTGTACAAATAAGGTGCTTTTTGTTATACACTGCGTCACTTTTGGGAGTCTGGGACAAAACCCAGTGGTTTTGGACAAAACCCCAGTAAAAACCTGGGTCACAGTCTCTCCGTTAGGCTTCCCTGGGCAGAAATACTGAAATAATATTTATTGCTGCATTTATACTGTTCCTTGTGTTCAGCTCCACCTGTTTCATTAAAGGATCCCTTTTAATCCAATTGTTCATCTCTGTCTTTAGTAGGTCTAATAAAACTTACAACTTTTTCTTTCCGTTTTTTTTATTTACCTCTTTACTTTCTTGTATTCTGTGGTTCTGTGTTTAACATTTCCTCTCCTCTGTCTACTTTGTCATGTATATATGTTTATATATGTATACATATATGTTTATATATGTACACACACATATATTTATATATGTGTACATATATATTTATATATGTGTACACACACACATATATATTTATATATGTGTACACACACACATATATATTTATATATGTGTACACACACACATATATATTTATATATGTGTACACACACACATATATATGTATTTGTTCCGCTTTAGTCTTTGTACAGTCATACCGGACACTATACTTTCTTGTCTCTTTTTCAGGGAAGAGTCAGTGTATAGACCAGGCTTACCTCGAACTCATGGTGATCCTCCTGCCTTAACCTTCTGCGTCCAGGAATTGGAGATATGTGCCACCAACCTGACTGGAATAGCCATCCTTCTCAAGAGGACATGACATTCACCTCACGCATATTCGTACTTCTCCTGAAACTCCACTAGATATCACTTTGGATATTTGTTTCTTTTGACTAACTTAAACTTAGAAATATTTCTTACATGAAGTTTGTTCACCAAACTTCTTGGTAACAATTGCTTCTCCCTAGATTTAGCTTACTTCCTGTTGAATATACCTTCTAGTAATTCCATCAAAGAAGGTGGGTGTCAGCTTTCTGTTTGAAATTTTTTCTTTTCTTTTTTCTTCTCTTTCTCTTCCTTCCTTCCTTCCTTCCTTCCTTCCTTCCTTCCTTCCTTCCTTCCTTCCGGAGAAATTAAATGGCCGAATTCATTCCACAGGCCCAAGCAAGATCTGATCTAGGTGTTTGGTTCTGCCCCTCTCCCTTTTATTAAATCCAAATTGACTGACAGCTGCTAAAAGACTCAGTTTTTGTCCTGTTAAACCTACAAACCCTGTCCCTCACAGGACTAATAACAGCTTCCACAGCTTCTGTGAGTAAGAACGGCAAGCAGTTCTCAGAGTAGAGTGGACTGACCTTCATCAACACAGTGTGCTAAGTCCTTAGGCAGGAAGGTGTGCCGAACTGCTGCCATGTTACAAGGGTTTTAATAAAGATTTTAGCTAGCCATATCTAGTTTTGTTTTCCCTCCACATATTTATCCTTAGTTTTAAGTAACCGTTGGTGAAAGATTGCTTTACATAGGAGTTTTGAGCACTCATCTCCTTATAATCAGCGTTGTCATGACAAGCTGGTTTTCTTCAAGGGTTACCTTCTGGGGTCTTACCTCTCCTGGTTCTGTGTCTTCTGCTGTGACTTCACCTCGGTGATGAACCTGTCCATGCATTTTCATTGTTAGAGGCTGGCTTCCTTTCCATTCTACTAAAATTCTTTATTCTTGTCATCTGTTGTTGGCCTGGGTTCAGGTGAGTCCACTTCCTTAGGGACTCCTAAGGAAGCATCCTTTGAGCATCTTTGACTCACTGCTCTATGTTAGCTTCTGTGTGTTTGTATCCTTCTGGTTAAATGTCGCAGAGCACATACCACCGCGCGTCTGCCTTTTTCCCCTCCTGCTGCTCCTTCCCATCTCGCGTCTGGGCAGTAATGTGGTATTACTGCTTACCTGTGGACAGGATTCTCGATCTTCATCCTGTCCTTGGATTGAATTTGGTCAGAGGGAGGAGAACAGGGTGAGGTGATCTATTTCTGGCCGCCCTCATTGTGCTGCGCCCACCCATACTTGATCATCCTGTTTGCTTCCCACTTCCCTCAGAAGATGGAAGGTGCTTGGCACCCTGTGCTCACTCTCGCACCTGGGACAGCAGTGTATCCCAGGGGTGTTAGTTTGGAGAGCCACGTGCCCTGCGTACCCTCAGTAATTACTCCCTTTACAAACCCAGAGTATGCCACCTCAGCATCTTTTCACCCTTGGCAGTGACAAAACAAATGAAACAGACGAAGTAATAAAACATACAGGTAACTTAACTACACGCTTGATCTTTTTGGTGTTTTAGAATAAGAATGGCAAGAATGGAAGTGAAGAAAACTTAATTTAGCTAAGGGAAATGGGCCATTGAGGATTGAGGGTCAGTAGTAATAAATGCTTTGCGGGTAAAATGTGAGTCTGAGGTCTCCTCCCATTGCCCTAATCACACTGCTGCTCCGGCTCTATCCGGAAGAGTAAGCTGGCCTGTGTGCAGGCAAGCCGAATGCCCATTTCTCCCCACGGCTGGGCTATGCCATACAGATCTATAGACTCTTACAGGCGGCAGGGGCCATGGGGACTAGCTAGTTCAGCACGGAGCAGTGCATAATTTGTGGCCTAGCCTTAGATTTAATTTGTGAGGAAAAATATTTAAAGGCCACCCCTACACCAATGTGTCTATGAAAATCTGTTAAAGTTAAAAATACAGTACTAATTTCCCCACAGGCATTTGGGAGAGTAACTATGGATGGTGGCCGGTAACATCCACTAAACACGCATGAGAGATTACGTCCAGCGTCGTCTCACGTTTCAAGGCTTTGTAGCATCGTTCTGCTCAGTTCTCCCCTGAGTGCCACCAAAGTGGCGCTGCTGTTACTGCTGCAGAGCCATTTTTACTCACAGGGGAAATAAATCACGAAAGGTTAAGGGACGTGCCTGACATCACAAGGACAGGAAATGATGGGCCCAGAGTTCAGCCTGAGCCGTTTCACTTTGAAACACAGGCTTCTACTCACTGCATTCGTCCCTTTATTGCAACATATGTGCAGCACAGGTATGCGCATGATGCAGAAAGGCTGCTTTGTGCCTGGTAACCACCTACACTTGAATAAGTGCCACAAGGCCACTTTAAATTCCTGCGCTGGATTCGGCTGCATCAGCGTGTTGGATCAAGTTCATTGTTAGCCTTTTTGTCTTGTGTTTCTTCAGGAGCTCCTTTGTAATCTACACTTGCCTCATATTCCAATGTCCCATTTCAACAGCCCCTTAAGCTTTATATCCCCATCTGTAAAATGATTACAGTAACAATAGCAAAAACGCTTTCCCCATTGAGTGATTACATATAAGGACAATAAGTTTATAACGAAATACAGCTTGAAAACTAACTTCTAAGTTCACTTATAGACACTGCAGTTAGAACGCACTTTGGCTTTTCCGTCCTGGAATTGGTTTCATTGGTTGACAGTGGTCACCAGCACAGCCTAAGTTCAGGTGTTTTTTACAGCACCGAGTGCTGCTGCTCCTGAATTGTTTTAGCCTCTCTCAGTATTTCACACTCTGTGCATTTGGAAACCAGATCCAAGGATCCTTATCCGTCTTTCCCCCTTTCAGTGTTCTGAATTTATTTATTCTTGCTTCATTTATTCCCAGGCTTCCACTAGAGGATTATGGGTGTCAGTGATGCAAAAGCACTCCACAGAAATGCTGGAAAGGACTTCTTGCCTTTATTGATGCAGGGCAGCCCTCAACTGCTGGCCGTCTTCTGAGTGTATGGTTTGCTGTCCTAATTCCTATACCTCCCGTGCACAAGTATATTTACACATAAGTTTTAAACAGGCATAAAATTGTAGTGTGCTGCTGTGATATTTTACTCAGCAAGAAAATAAAACAACCAATGAAATTAATCTTGAAAATAGAACCAGATCATTATCCTATCTGTAATAAGAAATTACAGATATATTTGGCTTTTACTCTTTGGATACCAAAAACGTATTGCTTTTTTTCATATTAAATGACTTAGCAAAAAAAAATGTGTGTTTGGGAGGGTGTGTGTGTGTATGTGTGTGTGTGTGTGTGCACACTCAAATGTGTGCACTTGTGTCTGAGAGAGATAGAAAGTGTTTTACCCAAAACAGCTTTGATCACACTGCATCTAATAGAAGAATGGTTGTTGGTTTAGCATAAATATTAATGAAAGAATGTGACAAAATTCCCGAAGATACATTCTTTTATTTAAAATGGTAGCTATCACAACACATCATACAATGACTGAAGACCAGAGAAGTACATTGAAACTTTTAAAAACATCTCTATATAGTCACAACACAGGAAACATGCTGCTAGGATACAAATAGAGTCAGATACCAAACTCTCAGTACATCATTAGGATAAAAGCAACCAAGGGAAGCGCAAGACACACAGGAGTTTCTCTGCCTCCAGCAGCAGCCGCCTGCACTGCCTCACAGCAGCCTTTCTGTCTTTGGAGACTGCATCGCTGGCAAACTTGTACAACTCCATCAACACTGTGCTTTGCTGAGTTACAACTAATTTCTACTTCTGTCTGAGGAGGTCACCACATTAGAATTACAATGCTTATTGGCACAATATGAAAAAATAAACACTTTTTTGAGTTTTTCACTCATAACAACATTTGATATTAAATAAATAATCATTCCTCATAGCGCACGTTTTTATTTTACCGCTCACTGCTCACGGACACAGATGGAGATGAATAGATAGTGCGTTACAGGGTTTATTTACGTCTTCTTTCGTAGTTCTGCATTGCGCTTCTTTCATAAGCCACTGCAGACAAACAGGAAGTAAGCAGGGAGTTAGTGAAGTTCAATGCAGAGGGTAAATCACTGCAATGTCAGAATGACGTTTTCCCCCGGAAGAAATACTTCCGTGATCTTTTTTCTTTTTCTCTTTTTGGAACATCCTCCAAGCCTTTCTGGCACTTTATATCTTGCTTAGAAGTGTTCTGGCCACAGCATTCCTAGTTTCTTTGGTCAGCTACTATACATTTGGTATCCTAAAAGTACAACCGTGTATTCCCGTGATCCAATATGGAGTCCATTCTCATCAGCTTACTAAATCCCTGGCAGAGACTCACAGTGGTTAGAGAAAAGACTATGCCTACCATAGCCATGCATTAGAGGGATTAAAAAAAAGAAATGTTGAGCTTCTGTTCTAGGACAAAGGTTAATAAGCTACAGGTCAAAGGTCAAAAGTGTTCTTATAACTACAGTTTCATTTGGAGATGTACACACTCAATTCATGTATGTGTCACCTATGGCAATTTTGGTTTTAAAAATGACAAATTTGAGGAATCAGTATAAACCAACATAGTTTTGGAGGCCTAAAATGTTTAGGACCTTGCTCTTTTCAGGCATAGACTGCCTAAACCCTGTTCTAGGGGAACCTAATGGTCTGAGAGTCTCTTCTCTCCTGGATACCTTCTGATGCTAGAGTGATTGCCCTTGAGACTGACATTACCCTCACTTTCTCTTGGGCATTGCACTGACTTCACACATCAACAGCACAATTTGATTTAGTTCTTAAAATCTGGAGGCCTGTGAAAATGTCAATTGCTACTTCCAAAAGTGCTTAGCACCGGGCTACTAAGTAATTTACGTACTGTGACTCACTGTGCTAAAATAAAATGCTAAGATGCATTATACTGCGTCATATTAGCTGTAATTGCAAAGGATCTATAACCACAAAATGTTAAGGATCAGAATAGCCGTCTATGTAAGGATGTTTCATTATCTCAGCCAGCACTATAACTTACAACAAAACGACCGTGCTTGTGGAAAGTGCCCTGCATGAAATGCTGACTGAAGAGGAGACAGCAGAGGTGCAGAAGTCATAGTGCTACCGTAGTTTCCCAGGTTGAGGAGAATGTGGAAGGCACAAGGGCTCTCTCTGCTCTCCCAGTGCGGCTCTCTAAAGGCCTGCCTCCTTCTATGGGGAGCATGAGGTGTGATCTAAACAGTTTGCATCAGTTCTATGTGAGCCTGAGATACAGCAGACTGCACCCCAGAGACCTTTGAAGGACACATAAGTTTGCTTCTCATTCTCTTTTATTAGGGATGGGGGGAGAGGTAGCATCGGTTAGTCTCTGACAGGATTCTAGGGTACCAAAACTCTGTGCCTCACAGAAGTGGGGTGGTAGCTAATTAAAGCACCCAAAGACTGTGTGGAAGCTTATGTAGGACACAGTGTTCTCCTGCAGGGAAGCAGATTCTTACCTGGCCCTTGAACTCCCTAAAAATGTCTACCAGTTTCTGTGTCTTGAAGCTGGTGAGAGCGTCTCTGTTTAGCAGATTGTCACAAGTGTATGTGGGCAAAAGAGTGTAAGGATCAGGTGGCTGGGGTTAGAACTCTGATAATCACGTCCTAGTTAGGTTTGTAAAATGGGGCCTGCTTATTTCCCTCCTAATTTTCCCATTTGTGTTTTCTTAAGTTTTAATAGATTATTTAATAGATTATATATTTAACTATATTGTCTTTATATTATATATTTATCATATTTTATATACGACATAATATAAATATATTAAATATTTATGTGTTATGTTTAATATATAAGTTTAATATATTAACTTATATTTTAATATAGGAAAAGATGTTAGCTAGAAATTCTGATTCATTGCAGTGAGCCTACTTTTATTAACTATGATTATTACTTGAAGTATATTTAATCTGCTCTAAACTGCTTTACTGTTCTTAAGTTATGTGCTCTGAAAGGTGTAAAAATTCTAGAAGTGGAGATGGGTGATTAATTCTAGATTGGTGATTAATACAATTATTAAGAAAAACTATAGTCATGTGAGTATATTTGTAGGCAAATACCACAGGGACCTAAATTTATATTCCATTTCTCAAGGCTGGAAGACAATATACATATCCATAAAAATGAAACTACAAGTTTTCAACTGGTGCACGTAACTTCTTTAAGAATTAAACTTCTCTAACCTCAAGATTACTGGTTGAGAAAGCATAAAAGTGTCTACATTTGATTAAGATACTATAGAGTGACTATTTTGGGGATGAGTTCAGATATTTAAAAATTAAGCCAGCACATCTTATAAATTTTCTGGGAAATAAATATCATAAACAGATGCTGGTTAATTTCTAATCAGATGTTTATCATTTTAATCCATTTTCACTGATAGTGAAGTACCATCAGTGCTTAACAAAAAGCCAATTTTCATGAAAACAATAATGGGCTTAGTTAACATTGAATATAATTGATTAAATGAGGCAAACAGCGAGGGGCTTTAGAGATATGCCTGTGGCATTTATGTAGAAAGTTCAAGCAGGATAAATGAGAGATTATGCAGCCTTGGGCCAAGGAAAATCCTGCTTATGTTTAAAATGGGTTTGGGGCGTTGTGGTACTTTTTAAATGTAGGTCTAACGCTAGAACTGGAAGAATGGTTTGAAGGCGTTAGAATGGACACCACTACACTCAGCCTCTTTGCCACCCATTAAGACAGAGATTTTGAGCTTCCATAACTGCAGAGAGAGACAGTAATTTTAGAAACATTTTGCTTGTCATTATCTATTTATTCTTCTAGTAGAAGATCGCTAAATGGTTAGTCTGATGAAAATACCACATCACTTCAGTTTGTAAGTAAAAAAGCTCTCATCTCTCCCGAAGGGTCCAGGACATTTTATTAAGAATATCTGTGAAAAAGAGTGTCAGACTAGACCAAAGACTCAGGATATGTAGTGACTAAGTGGGGCAGATGCTGGAGAGACTGGCACTTTGAGAGAAATATACTTACACTGTGGTGGTATCAGCCTAAGCAGCTTTCTGCCCACTCTTGGCTACAAACGCTCCTATGAAAATTTGTCTACAGAAATGCTCATGTTAAGTCTATTGCTCCTTTTTTTTTTAGTATGTTGAAAATTGTACTTTCATAAAAATTACAGAAGTGGATTTACATATTTTCAGACATGATTTTATACATACCAGAATTTAAAGCTCTTTTGCCCATTAGTCCAACAAAGGAATCTGTTTTATGCCCTGGAAAATACATTTAGGGGTATTTTAGTATGTATGTTTTTGAAGAAATAAACTCATAACTAGTACAAAGTAAACACGCTTCTGAATATATGCCTGTAGAATAAATAAATGAATGTTTCTATGTCACCCACTGGTGAACCCACAAAGACTTTATATAAGCCTTGCAAACCACACTGAAACAACATATTGTGAGTACTTTTCTCAGTTCTTTATCTAGACATTAGCAGAATCTTTTATTAGTATTATGTTTTATCTATTATGAAGTTTTAAATATGGTTGCCTCTGGAGTAGCTTTGAATTTTGGGGGACTTAATTATATGTTTTTGTGTGGGAAAAAACATCCAAGTTTATGTCTTCATTACCAAATATGTTGCATTTCTCAACAAGGGAACTTTAAGTCAGATCCTTAGTATTGGAATATTCTAAGGGATCACATTTAGTAGATTTAGACTTAAAAATACTGTTCCTGAAAGCAATTTGTTTTTAACATTAATAAGATACATTCATTTTATTACTTTTTTTTGCTGTATAAGATTTCTTTAAAATTCAACCCCTTAGTAAATGTCATTTTTTCCCCAAAGATGAAGGCTTTGGGGAAGGTTATTATCATACTGCAACGGGGAGGATTTTTCTTAGTTTCCATTGTGTTAGTTGAGACCACAGTGTTATTGGTTTGGGGTGTACCCTGCCAGGGTTAGTCCAATTCATGACCCTCATAGAAGCAGGCAACATTTCCAGTGGCCCAAGGGACTTCCTGTCTCCTCTGGATCCAATTAACTAGGAAATAGCTCTAAGGACCCTCCAGTTCTGCAATCTGCACTCTTCTCTCCCAGTTTCCCATTCAATTATGGGATCAAGGGGGGAAATAAACCTGTATCTCTGTCACATTTCGAGTGCATTTTCTACTCAAATATTCACCCAGTCTACTTAATACCCTTCCTCGCCATTATAAAAGGTAGTTCATGAATATGAATTAGAAGGTGTATATAAGTATTCTCTCTCTCTCTCTCTCTCTCTCTCTCTCTCTCTCTCTCGTTTTCATGGGACAAGGCATTGGAAAAGAGTGCTCATGATGAATTTTAACCCTAGAGAAGAAATTCTAAAACTAAAAAAACGTATAGGTGTTAATTCTTTTTTCTCTTCAAATGTGATGTGCATTTTGGTACGTAATCTGTCTACATAAAAGAGTCTAGTCAGTGATCATTCAGCAAATCACATTCTGTCTTTCTTTCCCTACATTATCTCAATCAAAACCATTGGGCTCTATGTTGTGCTGCAAAAGGTAACACAGGACGCAACATTCACTATCATTAACATTAGCATTTGATAAATGTCAAAATGATTGTGAACTTACTCTTGTGAGAGATCTGGCCATGCCCTAGAAGAAAAGAGAGCCAGTTAGCAGATACATGGGTTTCTTTTTTAAAGCTATTTTATCTTTTCCAGAGAACTTAAGGAGTTGATTTTCAAAATATTTAACGCTTATTTATGTGCTGTTCTGAGGACTAAAGTAGATGAATGCTAACCGAATTACTAATAAGAGCCAAATATGAGCCATGGGTTAAAAGGCAGAACCTTGGGACTCTTGAGGTCTGCTAATGAAAGTAAAGCTATGTAATGTACTAACATCAAAGTCGGTCACCCACTTGAATATGCAGGAGCTTAACACACACACACACACACACACACATACACACGCATGTACACGCACGCTCACGCACACACACACGCACACACACTTCTCTTAATTAGGCACAACTGCAAGACCTTGAATTTATACCATCAAATACTTTTTACATGATCATTCATAATAGGAAAATAAAGATTTATAGGGATGTTTACCATAAAGAGCCTTTAACAGGGCCACTTGTTTTTCAATTGAGGAATCTGACAAGAGATGAATTGACATTAACTCTTCACAAGCTCCACTGACTGTGCCATCAACTCAAGGCAATTGAATATTCCTATCACTGTAGCGAGGTATAGCCAAATCTAACCCAATCCAAGAAAACATCTTTCACCTGAGCCTGGACCATTAGCATACCTGAGGACCCTTGTAATTGGGATCTTTAGTCAGGGGAGTGTTTAGCTAAGGTTAGTTTCCAATTTGGGTCACCTTGGTGCTGTGAAGCAAGGGAAATGGATCCCCCCCCTCCCCTCCCCTTTGAGCTAGTGCAAGTGTTAGTGGATCGAAGACTTCAGGCATGTAAAATTATACTCGCGGTACAAGAGACACGGGTGCTCCAGGAAGGAGCAGGCATGCAGACCGGGTAGCCTGATAGACCTAATGACTATTGCTCGTCTCACCAGCATCCCGTTTGCCCATTAATCCAAAGAACTGCTGAGGCTTGGGTCTTCGGGCGATTCTCTGCAGAAGATGCTCAAAGGGCTCCGGCATTGCCTCCTAGAGGGACAAACCAGCGAGTAGACAAATTAAGTGAACAAGGTCCACATTCACGGTGTGCCTGAGCTTTCCTCAGAGCCACAGAAGCAGCCGCTAGCATAAGACCGGGCCATACTAGAATCTATGCAGCACTTTCCCCAACCCGGACCCGCCTGAGATTTCCTTCTCCCCCAAAGTCTATCACGGACGCTCCTGCGCAGCAGCGCAACGCCTTCTGGTGCTGGGTCCTGTGTGCTTTCTGCTCTTAATTGCATCAGAGGACTCACTGGAGGTCTTGCTATCACCTTTGTTTGCTCTCAGTGAGGCTTCGGAGTGCGCTCACTGTCCTCACTGAAAACAGCAAGGGTGGAAGCAGAAGGGTGCTGATACTTTAAAAGAGAACTAGCACCACCGCTCAACTTTCACGGTTCCCCAAGGCGCGCTTCTTGGAGCCAAAATTCAAGAGCGATGTAAAGGGAAACTTGGAGCACGGAATACTGACGTATAGAGTTAGTTCCGCCAGCCACTGAGACCCTGCAGCTCACTAAGATCCAGCTTTTTCCCCCATTGACTAATTCACGTCTCTTCCCAACATCTCCAAATGGTCTGGCAGCTCTGTTTGATCAAAGCCCCCGAGATTACAATCACATAAGAAGGGATTAAAACCAGGACCAGGAGAGAAGGAGAGAAGGAGAGAAGAAGAGAAGGAGAGAAGGAGAGAAGGAGAGAAGAGAGGGAGGAGGGAGGAGGGAGGGAGGGAGGAGAGAGAGGAGGGAGAAGAACTCCTTTTCTGTTGGGGAGACACTGAACCCAGAGCATTTTCCTCAGGGAGGAAACTTAGTTCTGGGCAATAAGCCTTGTGCTTTGTCCGGGGTATGACGCCCTTACAATCCAATGAGCCTCTCAGGCTCCAGCTGGGCTAGTCAGGGTGCTACCACAAGGGGACGGCAACAGCTCCCACGCCCGGTTGGGTCTCACCTTGATTTGGTCACTGTCGGACCAGTCGGACCAATAATTTAGATCATCGTTGGCACCGATTTCCTCTGCAAACAGTTGAGTGGAAACGAGAAAAAAGACCGCCACCGCCACGAGGATTTTCATGTTGGATTTCTGGAGAGAGTAGGAGACAGAGAAGGAGAGAAAGAATCGTTATACATATGTAGGCGGGGGGCCACCCAAGAGTTAGAGCAGCTGAATTTCAGTGCCACAAGGAAGAAAGAACAGGTCCCGCTAAACCAAGATTAAAACAAAAACAAAACCCCACCAGGTCGAACATTTCTCCAAACCCTTTAAGAAAGCTACTGACGTGCCAAAGAGCCTCAAGTCCTCCTCTCTTTGACTCTCAACGTCCCAGCCCCTACCCACTGACCCACACTCCCAAGCCTGAAGGCTCTGCAGGTGGCAGACAAAGAGAGGTGTTGGTATTTGCACAGTTTCTCTCCGGGTCTGTGGCTGCTGCAGGTGCAAATACCGGGCGGACGCCACCTCTGACCAAGGCACGACGGGCCCCAGGCAGCGGCAGGCGGCAGGCGGGAGTGGTACTCACTGCGGTCGGACCCGGCGATGCTCCGCAGGTGCGCACTTGCTGGGCGCTCCTCGCTCTCCTCGGCCGCGGTGCTGGAGTGGAGCTGGTCGGAGTGCGCTCTAGTCCCTGCTCCTGCTTCGCCGTATTTATCGCAGGCGTGATGAGCCTGGAGAGCCACGTGACACTCTCCCCACGCGACTTTCTGCTCAATATTTAATTAGCCGCCCCCTCGCCTTTTGCTTGCGTGATAGAGTTTCCGAGACGGTAACCCGTCGGAGTCCAAAACATCTGGACCAAATTGGGTTCGAAATGACGCAATTTTAGGGAAGTCGAGGTCTCGCCATCCAATCCAGAGAGACCTGTTTTCTTCCGTCCGCAAATCTGACGCCCCCCTCCCCTCTTCTTCCGAACAAGGTTCAGTGACACCTGAGATTACTCATCAAAACTGAGCGAAGTGACTCATGCCTCGGACTTAGGGAACTTTTCTCTCAAGAGGCATCAGGGAATATTGCGCTTTGAGGACAGCCAAATAACTTGAGCAGCAAAACCTTGTGAATAATACTAAGACACCAGCAAGCACTTCAGTGGGATGAAGCAAGCGGCGTTTTCCTTCCATTTCTACTTTATGTGTCTTAAGGTTTATGAGGTGTTACATCTAGGGCTGGAACAGCACCCCCCCAACCCCCCTCCCCACCAAATCAGTCAGAATATTCTCATTTCTCTAGCACTGCAAAAGTGTTTCCGGTCTCCTGCTTCAGAGAATGAAGGCAGGTTTGTTTTACATTTAGGGGAAAGAGGAATTTAAACCTCCTTTCTCATGTAGAACTTACCCATCAGCCATTCCAAGACATCTTTTGTTCCCCTACAGCTTCTTCCCCGTCCCGCCCTGAAGGCAGAAGGGGGTGGGAAGAGGATAATTGTGCCTCTCTCCGCTTTAGCCTTGTTGGGGGACTAGAAAGGCTGGATGCTTACCTTTGGAGCTCTGCAGATCTGTCAGAGACAGAAGTCATTTACAAACCATGGTTTTACAGATACCTTCTGTCCCCACTGTATAATACTTTTCTATCTTTTGATGAAGTAAGTGATGTTGCTATTATTATTATTATTATTATTATTATGATTATTATGATTATTATTATGACTAAGTCTCATTATGTGGCTTCAAACTGGGTATCCTCCTGAGTCCGCCTACTCAGGACTGGAACTACAGGTGTGGACCACCACATCGAGTGATGCTGTCATTGGGATAGAGTTGTTTTCCTTGGGGAATCATAGTTTCCCACTATGTTTAGCATAATTTGAAGAGGAAAGAAGTGTTTGTGAGCCAAACTGATGTTCGCCTCCAATGTTTATTGTTTTTATTCCTGAATGTAGACATTCAGATGGATTTCATAATCTGAACATTCTATTTTTAATTTTCAAAACCATTAACAGAAGAAATTGTGAACACAAATGTAGAGTCATTCGCCTAAAACAATTTGTCAATTTCAGGCTTCCACTTACATAGAAAACATTTTCTCATGCACTGTGTAGTTATTCTGCTGATACACAATTCAGGAAATATGAGCTAAATCCCTGATTTCTTCCCTCTACTAACTTTAAAAATCACTATTTAGCACTTTTTAAGTATGACCTGCTTTTTTAAGACTAGAACCTCACAGATTTAACATTTCAGTGCAAGGCAGATACTCATTAACTGATGCTCAACTTACGCCATTCCTGGCTATCAGAAGATTCTTCCAAGGCCTTTGACAGGAATTGATGGTTCTCTTGGTTTTGATGTTTCCTACGAGAGACTCCAGGAGTCATTTTCATTTTCATTGCTTCAAGGTTAATGCATGGTGCTGGAGAGAGAGAGAGAGAGAGAGAGAGAGAGAGAGAGAGAGAGAGAGAGAGAGAGAGAGAGAGAATGTGTCTGTGTACGAATAAGTATGTGTTAATGTTCTGTGTGTGTGTAGTATATAAAATCACGAACATGTGGACACTTTCTAAACAATCGGAATATCATAGCTTTTATTTAGCCTAGATATTTTACAACACTTTCAATACCAAAATTCCCACTTGCCAGTCATATCATTCACATGGCCACTCACCCAATTGTCAACATGCTCAACAATTCATGTTGGAATTAGATAATAGGGTTTTTTTTTTTTTTTTGCATTTTTTCTGACTTTAGGGGCATAACACTGTAGGTATGTTCACTTAAGGTACCTCACTCCTTAAAAATTATTTTTAAAATGTCTGTAAGTAGTTATGGTGCCAAACCTTATTTGATCATTTTGCTTTCAAATTTATAAATTGTTTTTAATTTAATCTTACAGTTATATAATATGAACAACTCTAAAATGCAATCTTTAATCATATATATATGTTAATCTTTAATAATAATATATTAAAAGGACCATAGCTTCAGGCCTCGTTTTTCCTTCTCTTCCTTCTGCTAAACATTTTCCTTTTGCTGGAGATTGAATGTGGTTTGTTTCCCCTCAGTTCATGGGCTGCACACTTAGTCATCAATGTGGTCATGTTGATAGGTTGCCAGACATCTAATGGAGACATTCTAGTGTTGGTACAGCAGTCATCCGGGTGCAGGCTTTGGAAGATGTTGGCATAGTTTTTGTGGGACTTCTGCTCAGTTCTTGGGAGAAGTTGTTTGGCAAAGCAGCCAGGCTCTCACTCAGAGTTGTTTTCTGGTGCTTTGATGCAATCACTTCCTCTTTCCTCTTGAATGTGTCCTAATAGTTGTGATGCTGTCTGCTTAGAGATCTTAACCAAAGGTCAGTCAATGCTAGTACCCAACTAACTTCCCACTTGCCCAGGACCATCATTAAATACTCCTTAATTTTCTTAGTAATTTCATATACTTTCTGACTCATGGTTTTCTTGAACATATCAGGACTGAAGATATTTGTATTACTAATTAATTTCCTGGATGTTTAAAATATAAATCTTAATAAAATACAAGTGTTTCTGATGCATACTAAGTTCATTGGAACAAGAGTGGTGAACAAAGTATCATATTTTCACTTTTGCCAATTAATTATCTGTAGAAAATTATAAAGAGGGACTGGGCAGATAGCTCAGGGGTTAAAGTACTTGTTGCTCTTGCTAAAGATGAGGGTTTAGTTCCCAGCTCCCATGTAGTAGCTGGCAACCATTCGTAATCTATAATCCACAGGATCTGCTGCCCTCTTCTGTCCTTTTTGAGAGCTTCATGAACAAGGTCTACACATAAACACATGTAAAACATTTATACGTGAATAATAAAAAACATATACCTTAAAAAAGAAAACTAAACTGATGTTATTGTCCATTTTCATGTGACTGAACATAAGTCACTTTTAAGCTTTTTATACTGCTTACAACTTTAGAGAGAAAAAGTCATCAGATCATTTTCCTACAGTACTCTACAAAAATGAAAAACCAAACATTGTAGAATAAAATAGTTTGCTTTGAGAAATTACTCCCAGGGAGAGCAGAATCCGCACAATAGCGCTGACCCAGCTAGTATGGGTTCAGGTGAACCTGCCAGAGGCCACGAGAGCAGGAATGAATGCTGACTCTTCCGCTGCAGACTTCAGTATTGAATGAGCTACCCAGGGCAGTGCTGGAAAGCTCACCCTAGTAGTGTGGGCTCCTGAGAGCTGGCAGAGAACAGGACAGGAACCAGGGACCCATGTTGCTTTCAAAAGCTTGCTTCATTATCCTTCCCCCAGAGCAGTCCCATCTCTTAAACGGGAATGGCAACATCAACTTGGGAACAGCGGTTCAAAACAAGAACCAGTTCAAACTGCCTCCTGGCTGTTTATATTGACCGCGGTAGTCAAGCGCTACCCTTGGCGTCGCTTCTTCAAGAGAAGCTTCTTCTTGTGAATGCAGAGACACATGGCAGCTGGAGTTATTGAAAATAAGTGACCGCTGAGTTGCGTGCTCAACTCTACGTAGGACATTTATCACACCTCCTCTAAGGCTCAGGAAAGAGAGACTGGAAATAATGTGAGACCCAGGAGACAGGGAGAAGGGATGAAGAATGTTATCTCCTGGGCGTGATGCAATCAATTCAGTCATGATCTCACAGCAGTTATAGCTGCTTATACTTGCCTACCCAAGACTGGGCCTGTCATAAGGCAATCATAGTGGGGGCAGGATTCACGAGACCACACTGCAACTACCTGAACTATTGGATGCTGCTGAATTTGGACATAGAGGCGGCCATTGTCTTTAGTTTTGTACCCACAAGTGAGCCCAGCAAGCTCAAATAGATAGTTTGAGCCCCGTGGTCCCACAGACGGCCTTGGTTAAACTCAGTGTGGCAAAAGATGAAACAAAAAGACATGGATACGAGAGAGAAATTGGTAAAGAGGAGAAAGTGTTGATAGGCATCAAGAGAGAGAGAAAGGGAGGGGATAAGAACAACCAGAATGTATTATATACATGTATACAATCATCAAAGATGAAAATTAATAAACATTGTGACTGTGTATTAGAATGGCCCATAGATTCATGTATTTGAACGCTCAGTCCCTAGTTGGTGGAACTGTTTGGAAAAGAGTAGATGTGGCCTTGTTGGAAGAGGTATGTCACTGAAGTTTCCACATCATTCCCAGTTATCTCTTCTTTTCTGTCTTTTGCTTGTGGATGGAGATGTGAGGTTTTAGCTACTGCTCCAGGACCATGACTGCCTATCAGCTGCTGTGCTCTCCACCATGATGGTCATGGAATCTGACCTTCTAGAACTGTGAGCCCTCAATTAAAAGCTTTCTTTCATAAGTTGCCTTGCCCATGGTGTCTTATCACAGTAGTAGAAAAGTAACGAAGACAGACAGACTTTTCAGATTTAAACCCTAAACATAGAGAGGAGCCCTAGAAACCATTTTGAAAATTGAAAGTGGGTATTCATATTTCATTCAAGTTTAGTAGAAGACAAAAAAGTAAGGGGAAGAGCAATCAAGGTTTAAGACTAAATGTTATGAAGATGTTTGTAATATTTTAAACTCCCTGTTTTAAAAA
The DNA here is from genome assembly GCF_011064425.1 of Rattus rattus. NCBI lineage: Eukaryota > Metazoa > Chordata > Mammalia > Rodentia > Muridae > Rattus > Rattus rattus. The sequence continues at coordinate 130,745,240 of NC_046159.1, forward strand.
TGAGCTCCCAAGAATACCCTTGGGAGGGAATAGGGAGGCAAAGTTTAGAACAGAGGCTGAAGGAACACCCGTTCAGAGCCTGCCCCACATGTGGCCCATACATATACAGCCACCAAAGTAGATAAGATGGATGAAGCAAAGAAGTGCAGGCTGACAGGAACCGGATGTAGATCTCTCCTGAGAGACACAGCCAGAATACAGCAAATACATAGGCGAATGCCAGCAGCAAACCACTGAACTGAGAACGGGATCCCCGTTGAAGGAATCAGAGAAAGGACTGAAAGAGCTGAAGGGGCTTGAGACCCCATATGAACAACAATGCCAACCAACCAGAGCTTCCAGGGACTAAGCCACTACCCAAAGACTATACATGGACTGACCCTGGACTCTGACCTCATAGGTAGCAATGAATATCCTAGTAAGAGCACCAGTGGAAGGGAAAGCCCTTGGTCCTGCCAAGACTGAACACCTAGTGAACGTGATTGTTGGGGGGAGGGCAGTAATGGGGGAGAGGGTGGGGAGGGGAACACCCATATAGAAGGGGAGGGGAAGGGGTTAGGGGGATTTTGGCCCAGAAACCGGGAAGGGGACTAACAATCGAAATGTAAATAATAAATACTCAAGTTAATAAAGATGAAAAAAAAAATGAGCTCCCCCACACACCTGATTTTGCATGTGGTGCCTTGTTATGTTATTTGACATCAGTAAGGTTTTTAACAGTCATCAATGACCTTCGTAACAAATTTTCTTTAGTTGTCTACTGCTTACTCTGCATTTAAATAGAGTTGCAGTTCCCTGCCACACCTTTTAACCCGACCCTGCCATTCTTCAGTTGACTTTTAATCATCTCTTACTGCTTAATGTCATTGTGAGCAATTTTTTCTTCTGTATCAAGTGAATGTCTGCCAGTCACCTCTATGTCAAATGACATCTTAGTCAGCTCTAATGTCTTTAGACTAAGTTTCACTTGCGGCAGAACTGTGTGGACATTGCTCCTTTGTCTTGTGGAGTGACAGTTACAAGGTGTTCTGGGGTAGCACACTGAATTCTAAATGTTACACGCTTTGCTTTTCAGCTTGGATATCTGAAGAATTCTTTATCTCTGACATTCACTGGTGGGTATAGGATATGTATGTCCCTTGTTCACTACAATAAATCTCTCATTTTCCTGAAGCATTGCAGCTATTGTTTTGCTTGAGTATGGGTGACTCTTAATTTGCCTAATTATATTCTTTTCTCACTCTAGAGACATTTCATTGTGCTATGGCCTTAAATCTGTGTTAAAATACAATGCCCACTTTAATTGCAGTACTTTTGGTCATAATATATATACTAGCTCACTGTAGGTGATGGCCAATGTGTAGACTACCTTCTGCCAGTTATAGTTTTAAGACTTTGCATCTGTATCCCCTTCATTTGCCTCAGTTTCTTAATGTATGTTTCATGGATTTCACTTTGTTTTCTCTGGATTATGATGCTTCTCATTCACTTATTTCCAAAATTATATTTCATGGACAGTAATTTCCCTTTTCATCTCCTTTGGCTATTTAGTTACTTTTTAGAAATGTCCTTGTTCCACTGAATTAATTTTATTATATAGATGCTCTTAGTGCCAAGTGATTAGAGAAAGAATTTCTTTCTGTCTTTTGATATGTTTTCTTCTAGTTTGTTGGCAAAACAAGCAAACTCTATCTTAATGCCACCTTAGTGACTTGCTAGTATTTGATCTTGAATTGATGCACTTTCTACATCAGGTGTTTTAGTCTGTTAAGAAGAAGCATAAGGGACTGGCTCACAGGCTAAGAGCAGAGGCTGATCTTCCAGAGGTCCTGAGCTCAATTCCCATAAACCAGCTCATAACCATCTATAATGTGAGTTGAAACCCACTCTGACACACAGGTGTTTATGCATATTTCACCCTCATATACATAAAATAAATAAATCCTGAAAAGAAAAAGAAGAAAAGGAAGAGGAAGAGGAAGAAGAAGAAGAAGAAGAAGAGGAAGAGGAAGAGGAAGAGGAAGAGGAAGAGGAAGAAGAATGAAATGCTATTTACCCAGTAAGATCTGCCATGGGTACTAGACATGTTGCACATGAAGAACACTGTAGAGAATCTACAGTGATGCTATTGTCACTTCCTGTGTGTGTGCTTATATGTATGTGTGACTGACTTCTTCAAGTCTTCAACTTGGCTAGGCTAGGTTGCTCCACTGTTTCTTCCAGCAGCAGTCACCATGTTTCTTTAAAGGTATTTGTTTCGATGTGATCAATACTTTTATCAGTTGGCATTAATATATATTATTCTCCATGTTATGGGTGGGTGTTTCTTGTCAGTTAAAGCTCTTGAGAGAAATAGACTGAATTTGTTTGGGAGGGTGGCTAAAAGAATTCACCCTCCAGGTGACTACTAGATTCAAGAAACCTCAAATATTAAATTCTTGCTAAAGTTTCCAGACTCCCATTCAGGCTTTATGTTTGTTACCTACTATACTTGTTGTATCCAATTCTCTTCCTTTTTCTCATTTGATATTTATTTTACTTTTAATTAGTACAATACGTATGTACATGCACAGTGTAAAGCTCTGATACACATTTACCTGCGTTATACTGAAACCAGGATATCTGTTATAACCATTATTTCAGGCTTCATTTCTTTGTGGTGAAACATTTGCAATCTTTTCAGCTAATTTTGAAATAAACAGTGTGTAGAAAAATAGCACAACTACTCTTCTGTGTAACAGAACACCAGGATAGATTCCTTCTTTGCATATATGTGAGTATGAGTGTGTGTGTGTGTGTGTGTGTGTGTGTGTGTAAGTGTGTATATATGTGTTAATGTGAGCAGGTGTGTATGCATGCATGTGATTGTGTGTGTTTGTGTGTATATATATGTGAGTATGTTTACATGAGTTAATGTGAGCATGTGTGTGTATGCATGTGTGTATGCATGTGTGTGTATGTGTGAGTGTGTCTACATGTATTTATTTCTTTTGAGAAAGGGTCTCTCACTGAACCTGATATTCAACAATTCAGCCAGTGTTCCAGGACCTTTCTATTTCTGCTCCCCAACACTGAATTTACAGGCATGTATAGTCATGTCTGGCTTATAAGTGGGTCCTGTAGATTTAAATTAGGGGTTCTTACCCACTGATTCTTCTCCCCATCCTAATTTCAATATTCAATCATTTTCTATCTATTGATTGACATCCACCTATCTCCTGGGTCTTGTCTCCGGACTCTGAGAGCCATTATTCTGTTTTCTACTCTATGATATCCACATCTTTAGATTTGGTAGATGAGTGAGATTGTTCAGTACTTGTGTTTCTGCATTTGGATCATTTTACTTAGCATTATGCTCCCTAGGTTCATTAATGCTGTTGGAAACTGTAGAAATTCACCCTAAAAGGAACAGTCTTCCATTGCATTCATATGCACACTTAGCTTATATAGTCATTTGTCACAGAACACTTAGGTTGGCCCTGCTGTGGTTATCATAAATATCTCTGCAATAAACATGGGAGTGCGATGTCTCTCTGATATATTGATTTCATTTCCTTTGTCTATATACTGAATCGTGAGATTGCTATTCTCATTTTGAAGAACCTCCATGCGTTTTCCATAATGGGTGTGCTGTTATGTTTCTAGCATCAGGATGTAATTGTTCTTTCCCCTCCAGATTCTTGCCAGCACTTGTTTCTTTTGCCATTTTGATGACAGCCATTCGTATTGGAGTGAGGTGATACCTCATTGTGCTTTTGAATGCATTTCCTTCATGATTAGTAATGCTAAGCATTATATCTATCAGCTATATGAATGGTTTCTTTTGAGAAATGTGACCCCCCCCCCAGTGCTGGAAGGATGTACTGCAATTACACAGCATTGTGCTATCATCGAGTAGCTTCTATTCGCTCCATTTCTGTGTTGTTAGGATAGCTCTGGGCACACAGAGTGGGATCGACTGTTTAATTTAGTTCCTATGGTAGCTGAGGATTTTGTCCCTCTCAGGATAGGTACCTCACATTCCACCCCGTTTCGAACCCCAAGGGCATAACAGTGGGAGAGGAGAAATAGAATGAGGCAATGTGCGATCTGAACAAACAGGCTGCGTTCTTCCCTCTGAGATTGTAGTCTGTCTCCTACTCCTCTTTAATCCTCTGCCTGGAGAGTCTGTACCTTTCCTGCAGAAACGGATTGTATCTCAAATGCTGCCTGGGAGGCTGGCTGCCTCTGTTCTAAGGGAGTTAGCTCAAAATAAAATATCAGCTCCTGTTTTCTTCTGGTGTCAACTTCCTTTAACTATCAGTCACTTGTATCCATTGCCCCTAGAATAAAAGTGAATCTACTCCTTTTGTTTCCTACCCTCCACGTTTCGTGTCTTTCATGAGTCTCACTACCTAGTCAGCTTAGAAAAATTGAGAGCTCTGCAGAGGCACCAAGGATGGGCATGTTTTAGAACATTGTTTTCATCCATTACATACTAGTTCTTAAAGATTTTATATTAATCGAATGTGATCTTTGCTTTGCTTGACTTGTGGTTATCAATTTCACTCTACAGCATGAAATTAACAACTCTTAGTTTTTAAGAATGGGGGGTGTGCCACATGGTATGCACTCATTGACAAGTGGCTATTAGCCCAAATGCTCAAATTACCCTAGATGCACAGAACACATGAAACTCAAGAAGGATGACCAAAATGCAAATGCGTCACTCCTTCTTTAAAAGGGGAACAAGATTACCCTTGGCAGGGAATAGGGAGGCAAAGTTTAAAACAGAGGCTAAAGGAACACCCATTCAGAGCCTGCCCCACATGTGGCCCATACAGATACAGCCACCCAATTAGAAAAGATGGATGAAGCAAAGAAGTGCAGGCTGACAGGAACCGGATGTAGATCTCTCCTGAGAGACACACCCAGTATACAGCAAATACAGAGGCGAATGCCAGCAGCAAACCACTGAACTGAGAACGGGACCCCTGTTGAAGGAATCAGAGAAAGGACTGGAAGAGCTGAAGGGGCTTGAGACCCCATATGAACAACAATGCCACCAACCAGAGCTTTCAGGGACTAAGCCACTACCCAAAGACTATACGTGGACTGACCCTGGACTCCGACCTCATAGGTAGCAATGAATATCCTAGTAAGAGCACCAGTGGAAGGGAAAGCCCTTGGTCCTGCCAAGACTGAACACCTAGTGAACGTGATTGTTGGGGGGAGGGCAGTAATGGGGGGAGGATGGGAAGGGGAACACCCATCTTGAAGGGGAGGCAGAAGGGTTAGGAGGATGTTGATCCAGAAACCGGGAAGGGAATAACAATTGAAATGAAAATAAGAAAGACCCAATTTAATAAAGATGGAAAAAAAAAGAATGGGGGGGTGTGCTAGGATAATAATGTGTTCATATTATTTAGGTAGTAGCCGTTTATCATCTGCACCACGCTGGTATATTAGTTACTCACCTTTTTTTTTTTTTTTTTTCCTTAGACATCGATTAGGAAAACTTTCTGGAACATCTGAATGTGATGAAGATTACACGCAGAGTGATTTAGAAGGAATAGCCCCCCTCTTCCTGGTTGCATTTGCTAATCTTGTACATATGTCTACCAGGGAAACCTTGTTCCTAGGATCCCCCTTCTTTTCTTGATCCTCATGGATTGTAACTTGCTTTATTAGCTTAGTCTTGTTTTTCACTCTTCATCTGTAAGGTTAAGTACATCTAACATGAAATTGGCTGTTAAGCGCACAGTTCAGTGGTGTTAAACGTATTCCTGTCATTGTGTGACTATTGCCATCATCCTTGTCCTTCTTGCATGATGGAGACACTAAATAAACATTAAATAATAATTTCCCATCCACCACTGCATTCTACTCCCTACCTCTGTGATTTTTTTCAACTCTTGATGTCTTTTACACATAGAATCACACAATATTTTCTTTTTGGGGAGTGCCTTTCTTTGTTTTATAAATGTCCTCAAGATATATCTGTGCTAGAATTTCCTTCCTTTTTAAAGGCCCAATTATATCTTATTGTATGTATATTCCAGATTTTGCTCATCCAATCATTTGTGAATGTATACTTGGGTTAATTCCACATTTCAGCTATTATGAATAACACTGCTATGCAAATGGCTATAAATTTTTTTACAAGAAATTTCTTCCAGTTCTCCCGAGTATGTACACAGACACAGAGCTACTAGATCATACAGGAGTTCTTCTTAGAAAACCTACTGGCTTCCACAGTGGCTGTGTCATTTTTCACTCTCACCAACTGTTCAAGGCTTCCAGGTTTTCCACATCTTTCCAACATTTGCTATCTGCTTATCTTCTTAAAGATGTATCTTATTCTACCTATTATTTTATGAGTATGTGTGTTTTGCTTGCATTTGTGATTATGTACCACATATGTGCACTGCCCCCAGAGGCCAGAAGAGAGCGTTAGATCCCCCGGAACTGGAGTTACAGATGCCTGGTTGTGAGCTGGAACATGGGTCCTCTGGAAGAGCAGTCACCTGGCCTTCTCTTCAGCGCCCACACTTGTTATTTTCAATGATAGCCATTGTCATGTGTATCCTAAAAGTATTAACGTTCATTTGCTTAATGATTTGAGATGATAAACACTTTTGTTTGTGTTACTTAGCCATTTGTTTATTGTCATCTATTGTTTTGTCTTTCACTGTAATTATAATATAATTACAGTATTTTCCACTCCAGTTCCACCATCTAAAACATCTCATACACCCTTCATTGCTCTCTTTTAAATCTGTGGCCTCCCTTTTCATGAATTGTTGTACATACTGTGTGTGTGTGTGTGTGTGTGTGTGTGTGTGTGTGTGTATTCCTAAATACATACACATATATATATATTCCTAAATACATAAGCGCAGCCTGCTCAGTCTGTATGTATGTTTTCAGGATTAACCATTTGTTCTATTTTGTTGCTGTTGATTTTAACAGTTGTCTTGCTATGTCTTTGCTCTGCATTCCTCACCCGGATGTAATTTGTAAGCAATGGGTCCCATCCTGTGGTTTGCCTTTTCCTCTGCTGAGAATACCATTTGATGTACAATTTACTTTTTTTATACTAAGTTCATGAAGTTTGCATATCTTTCTTTTGTTGACTGTACGTTTGGTGTCACATTCAAGAAGTCATTGAAAAATGCAAAATTTTTTTACCCTTTGCTTTCTGGGATTGTATAGCTTTAGGATTTATGGGTAGGATTTTGATGTACTTTGAATTATTAATTGTGTGTGGCATTAGGTAAAGTTTCATGTTCAATTTTCTATTTAGTGTAAATGCCCATCTTTCCCAGTGCCACTTGTTGTAAACAGTGCGTTTCTCCACTAAATGATCTTGACATCTGTGGAAAATAAAACAAAACCCCAAACCAAAAAGTCATTTGATCACATACACAGGAGAAAGGATGTTTATCTCTTCCAAGTACAGTACATATGTTGAAATTCTAATCCCTAAAGTGATGATGAAGTGAAGCCCCATCGGAAGTAACTATATTCTAAGAACAGAGCCATGGTTGATGGGATAAAAGAAATCTTAGAAAGAAGCCTTTTATCTTCCATGTTGTGAGATCAAAGAGAAAAGATGGCGGTCTACAAACTGAGAGGAGAAGGCCTCTATCACATAGCAAACATCCTGATGCCCTGACGTTGTACTTCCCATCCTCTAGGACCATGTGAAGCAAATTTCTATAGGTTATGAACTACCAGTTCTGGTATTTTGTGAGAGTAAGCATAGTGCCTAAATCATCCTGTACTTGCGTTTCCTATTTTTGTTCCATTGGCCTATATCTGTGAGTACTGAATTATTTTGACGGCTTATATCAGTATGTCTATCAAATAGCTTTGAACTAAGCTGTTTGCTACCACAGTTCCTGCTGTCCCATCTGTAGCTGTAGATCTGATAGAGTTGCTGTAGAGTCACTGATGTTCTGAGCTTTTTGATTGTGGTGTTTTAGTAAGTTTGGAAATCAGTAAATGTGTGCTATTAATTTTGTTTTTGTTCACTGTGCTAATGTGGATTAGTCAGCTTTTGTATATGGAACCATCCTTGCATTCTGGAAATAACTCTTTGTCATAGTTTAAACCCCTTTAATGGGTTGCTAAGTACAGATGGGTAATATTTTTCTAAGAATGTTTACATGGGTGTTTATGGGTAATTTAGGTTTCTAGTTGTAACTTTTGGGAATGTCTTTGTCTTGCTTTGGTTTCAGGGTAATGGTGAGCTCACAGGATGAGTGACGTGTTTCCTATTCCGCTTAATTATTTATTGAGTGTGTAAAACTGACAAGGATTCTTCTTTAAAGTAAGAATCTACTGAGCTGTCAGTTTTTCTTTCGTCAGGGAATTCATTATTATCGATTTAACTCACTCTTAGTTATAGATCTGTTCAGACTATTCTATTCCTCTGTGGTTTAGCCTCAGTGGATTTTGTTTCTTGGAATTTATCCATCCCATTCATTCTTTCCAATATTTGTCCTATAATTACTCATGTCTTCTTATAATATTTTACATTTATATAAATTTATGTCCAATAGCTCCCTTTTATTTATGATTTTAGTAATTTGAGTCTTCACTATTTTTCCTGGGCCATCTAGTTGAACTTTTTTAAAAATTTTGTTGAACATTTTGAAGGACTACATTGTAGTTTCATTGCTTTTATCAGTTTTCTATTCTCTACTTAATTTGTCAGTATTCCAGCTTTTATTATTCTTTTCTCAGCATTGTATTTAACCCATTGTTTTAAAGATTCTTTCAATGAGTTGTGCTGTTGATTTAAACTCTTTATTTCCTTCTAATACCAAGCATTGCATCTCTGTCCCATAAATTCTGGCCCCATAAATTCTAGTATGGTTTGCTTCCCACTTTTTCTATGTACTTTCTAATTAATTCCATGATTCTTTTCTTTGATGTGTTGATTGTGTTATGGTATGCTATTTTATCTTTGTTTTTTAGTCGAATTCTGCTTTGTATTCTAGCTTCATTTCATTGTGGTCATAAGTGATGTATTACATGGCATTGTATTATTCTGGGCCCCTATTTTCTTTCTTGTCTTATGTTCATTGCCAGACGCATCACTACATTGTTGTGTGGATAGATATTGTAATCTCTGTTACATTAAAATAATAGCTTTATCCTGTAATTTCTTTCAGCTTTAAAGACATTCTGGGTGAATATCTATATCTATGATTGTGATATCTTCCTATATAAAAACTTTTATTGATATATAGTATCTTCATTTGGTGTTTGCAATTTTTTGGCAATTCTGCAACTTTATTTGATACTCAGCAGTTAGTTCTCACCCACACTGCCCGTCTATAGATTCTTGGATGTGGTAACAGGCACATAAGTTACCAATGTGTAGAGCTTGTTTGGTGAAACCTCATCTTCATTATGTTTTCTGGAAAACATATTCAGATACGAGATGGAACATTTCTTATTCCTAGATAGCTTTATTGAGATGCACACATCTGGACTCCCCATCTCCTTCATGGCAAATTTCCAGATTTCTTTGAGTGCCCAAGGAGCATATTTCTTAAAGCCCACTCCATGGATGTGCTTGTGAATGTTGATGGTGTATTCTTGGGTCACCACCTTGTTAGTGGCGAAATGCGCCTTCTTCATACTACCTTTCTTTGTGGGAGTCATTCTGCTAGGCCCAAGTTTGAAAGGACCATGTTTGTAATGTTTTATTTGAAGTCTATTTTGTCTGATATTTCATATGCTTTCCTTTGGTTGCCATTTGCATTGTGATATCTCCAATATCTTTCCTCTTCATATCCACAAAGGATTCTTTAAAAACTTTTTCCAAATTGTCACTAGGCTTTGAACTATTTTTTTGTATTTTCCATACTATATTAGATATCATTATAAAGTAAAATGACCAGTTAACCAGGTTTCATACCATTAGTGGTAGACCAGTGGGGAAGAGCCTCCAACACATAGGTACAAGGGAAAATTTCCTGAACAGAATGCCAATGACATATGCTCTATCATCAAGAATCAAAAAATGGGACCTCATAAAACTGCAAAGCTTCTGTAAGGCGAAGGACATTTCTATAGAACAAAATGGCAACCAATAGATTGGGAAAAGATCTTTACCAATCCTACATCTGAAAACCAGGTAATAAGGTGAATTTTAAAGGAAATATTGAGCTTCTGAGCATAAATACAATTACTAATATAGCATTATTTAATGATACTGTTTCTTCAAAAGTTTACATTTTGTGTTGTTTTGTCCATAGAGTCCCTCAGGGCAAAAACAGTTTGTAGCTTTTGGTATGATCAATTCAGAAATAACAATGGAAATAGAATAAAAAGCACACAACATTCTGACCATTCTACTCTCTAAATATGACTTCAGAAGAATTTATTCGATAAACATTTGTTTAATGTTTTGCTATTTGCAGGCATGTAGTGTAGAAAGAATACAGAGATGAAGGCATCATACATAGATTTCCTCCAAGGGGGTTCAAGAAAGTCAGAGAGACTGGAAAGGTATTAGAGGGTTGTTACTAGGAGAGGGAGCGCTGCAGCATGGCAACAGAAAATGGAGATGGAGTTGGGGATCATTCCATGGAGAAGAAATAGATAAGAAGAGAGGTCAGAGGATGTATGGTGAATCTGTTGGAGGAGAGAGAATGAAGGTAGTAGGAACTCGGAGGCAGAAACATGGCGTAGTCACTCACCTGATACCAATTCTTTGTTTAGACTAATCACCAATAAATATATTTCCAAGATAAAACAATTTGCTCTCAGAGAAAGGTAAACCTCACAGATTCTTTTAATTTTTTCCTCAAAACAAAACACCCCCAAACCTAAAAACACTTTATTAACTCCCGAACACTGTGGCTATTAAAGAGTTTAAGAGGATGTCTGAATTATACGTATATAATGGAGAAGAGAATTATTTAAAGTATTCAGCAAATGTGATTCTTTCCATTGCTTCTATAGGCAATCAAGAAGGACACATTGTATATACTTTCCAAGAGATTAAAAATAATCTCTTTATTCAACATGACTCTGCAATCTTAAAATAACACATCAGATTAATAAGTCTACTGAAAATACTCATAATCACATATCAGTTTGGCTAAAGTAGATCCTTGAAGGTCAAAAATCCAATTAAAAGTACACGCAACAGATCCAATTGACTTTGCAAAACAGCAAGTTTATAATGTGTCGTAGAGGGAAGTTAAAAAGTAGGAAGTCCATTATTTTGAACTGGATTAATGTTAGGAAAAGGTCACATTTATATTCACTGGCTACCCTAAAACATGAAAACATTTTTGTTTGTTTTGTTTCTTGTTTCTAATGAAAGCAAAAGGCTCCACTTAATTAGGGATGTCATTGCTGTAATGAAACTCTAGGACCAAAGCTACTCAGGAGGAAAGGGTTTTTTTGGCTTATACTTTCATATCAGTGCTCATCGTCTAAGGAAATCGGAATAGAAACTCAAACAGGAGAGAAACCCGGAGGCTGGAGTTGATGCAGAGGTCATGGAGAGATGCTGCTTACTGACTGCCTCCTCGTGTTGTGCTCAGCTTGTGTCCTTATAGATCAGAGGACCGCCAGCCCAGAGATGGTACCATCTACAATAGGCTGGGCTCTCCCCCATCAATCATGAATTTTAAAAACGCCCTACAGTCAGACCTTACGCAGCCACTTTCTCAATTTCAGGTCCCCTCCTTTCAAATAACTCAAGCTTGCTTCAAGTTAACGTAAAACTAGCCAGAACATTCACTACAGATATGATGACGACTGAGCCATATTTGTGTCACTAGGTTAATAGCTAATACAGAAAGCTGAAGAGATGGCTCAGCAGGTAAGAGTATGGACGGCTCTTGTGGAGGATGTGGATTTAGTTCCCGGAACCCATGTCAAGCAGCGCACAACTCCAGGGAGCTTCAATACCGTGGGTCTCTGAGGACCACCCCCACCACACACACACACGTACACAATTAAAACGAAATGGGAAATGGTTTCGTTCTTTCTGGTTACCCCAGTCTTTCAATAACTCCCCCACTGACCCACAACCACTGAGCTTCCTTCAACGTGTTCAGAATTCTGAGCCCTGATTGTCTGGCTTTAGAATTGGATAGCCTTTCCCCACTCTGTTTCTGTGCCTCTGTAGAATTGGCGTTACTAATTGCTGATGGCTTGGAGTGGGCACATATGTAGTGAAACAACTAGCTGTTCGCTAAATCTTATTTCGGAATCAAAAAGAGTCTTTGTAAAATTCATTGTGTGAAGTATATTGCTCTTACTACCTGTAAAAAAATGCTCTTGGTGGTCCACGTAAAATATTTTCAACCTTAGTTGAATATTTGGAATATAAGAGAGAGGAGTCATTGATTTAACGAAGTGCTTTTAGGTGTGTGTGTGTGTGTGTGTATGTGTGTGTGTGTGTGTGTGTGTGATATCATATAAATAAGTTATGGCATAGTTTGCTATGGTCATTAATGTCCCTTTTACAAAAGATTGAAATTTGTTATTTTTAGAATTCAATATCCTTGAACTACAAAGTGGTATGTCATAAGTGCTACTTAACCCAACACTTCTTTAACCCGTTTAACATTTTAATATTTGATTTAACTTTTCTTGGCTGTCAGAGAACTAACACAGGGACATTTGCGGGGTCTCAGCTCTACTTGTTTCCCAGTTGAATTGACCTATATTTAAAACTTTTATCCCTGTAGTGTTTTCATTTAAAAATGTTCTATATTCTTTATTTATGTAAGTAGCCTCAGCTAAAAGGTCTATTAAGTTTCTGTTTTATAAAATTCCTGATACTAATGTCATGCTGTAAATCTTCTCTGTATATGATGTTAGTTTTTCCTGACATTCCAAGGCTCCTTCCAGTTCTAACTACGCAGCCCTAAACAGCTTATAGTATAATTCTGGTTATATTTCTTCAAAATTCCTCTAAAGTGTTCTATTTAGTTTTTACTAAAATAAATGAAATCTATTTGATTCGTAGCTTCCAAAATTCCCTAAAATAGAAACTGGTCTCAAACTCATTCTCGCTTGTAGGGTTATAGGAAAATACCTATTTACTCAAATATGCTTTCTCTGCCTTTAGTATTTCTTGAAGTTACAATTTAGTCCACTTTGTTTGGTCATGACCAACCAAATTGCTACTTCTAGAATCTAAGCCTCAACATTTTAATCAATTTTCATTTCACCTCCTCTTCACTCTTCATATCATTTAGGATCCTTACTTTAAATGTTTATTGAATATATTCATCTCTTTCCATTTTCATTGTGGATCCTGGCCATGATTATGTATCCAGAATTACTTCAGTGGGCTTCCAATCTATTTTCCACATTGGAATAAAAATGGGCTTTTAAAACATAGAGCACTATACTCTTAACCTTAAAATTTTAGGTGGCTTATATGAAGTCTAATAAATTATACTGCTCTTCCCCGCCTGCAAAGACATGGAAGGTTTTCTGCCTTCTAATCTCTTCGATCTCATTGAATGTCCCCACTCGTTCCACTTTAGACACCCAAGACTTACTTTGGTTTCTTAGGCTGAGCAACCACTCTCCTGTTTTAGATCTTTTGCCCAGATTGTAGGTTCGACTAAAGGCAGGTGTTGCCGACCAGTAGCTCATAAACCAATAAACCAAATCTGGCCCGCCCACTGCCTGTCAGTTTCGATAACATTTTACTGGAATACAAGCATGCCCATGAATCTAGGTATTGCCAGTGGCTATTTTCATACTCCAACGCCAGACTCGATTTGCGGTAACAGAGAACAAATGGCTTGCAGACCATGAAACTATTTACTCTTTATCGTGTTCGGAATACTTGCTGATCTATCCATCCTGCCTTCCCTTTGTAAGGCTGGGCTTTCCTCATTCCACAGTTCTCAAGTAAAAGGTCTACCTCACAAAGGCAGAAAGACCATCGTCTCTAAGCATCCTGCCAGCTAAAGTTTCTGCCACCTCATCTAGTTTAGGACTCCTTTAAATTTACCAGAGGCTGTATTTAAATAGTATTTGTTTACTTTCGACTATATCTTTTACTGGCTTATCTATGCCTATTTTCACTTAGTAAGATTTTTTCTTTGATAATTTAATAAATGTATATGGTGCATTTTTGTTGCACTGCCCCCCCACCCTCTTTTTTCCCTCTTTTCATCTTCTGTCAGTTCCCTTTCCTCCCTACAAGTCTGTTTCCCAAACTGATGGGTGCTTGCATTCTTTTGTGATTCATTGATTTTAATCAGGGCCCATCTGTGTATCAGGAGTTTGGAACTGTCTAAAATTTGGAGTACGGTGGACTTCGTGGTGGGTATACACCTGAAAACAATGGCTGTTTCCCCTCCAGAATCCATCCACAGGCGATAATTCATCAGGTAGTGGTAGGGTCCATGAATCCTCCTTAACCCATTCTTGGCTGTTGACAGGCCCAGTGTTGCAAAAGCAACCCACGCTGCGGTAAGATCATGTTTGCAATGGTTGTGTTGTGCCCTGAAGAGAGCACTTTGTACCCTGCACCCCTTCTCTCCATCTTCCAGCTCCATATTCTTTCTGCTTTCCTTTCTGTCATGTTCCCTGTGCCTTAGAGTGAATGTTGTAAGTGTTCTGATTCAATTACTACTTTTTTTCAGCACCTTGAACAGTTGTGAGTCCCTGCATTCACCACCTTCAGTATCCCTACTGGATGCTGGCCGTGAGATGAGAGTTTGTTTGACTATCTATGAAGGCAGGGGACATGGGGATCTTGTTCATAACTTATGCTCATTGTTGAAACAATACCCATTCATAGCATGTTAAAGCAGGGGATGAATGTTACCCAAACAAATGAACAAAACTGTCCTATTTTTCTACTCCCACTTTAGAAAAACCCTATTTTCATTTGAAAATATTTTGAGATCTTTTAAGTGATTCCAGTTACCTATGTAACCTACTCTGGAGAAAGCTTTTCTCCCATGAATTCTACCCTTGTTCAACTTTCATACTGTTTTATTCAGTTCACAGCTGGGATGAGGTCTTTAAGTCTTGGGCTCTGCATTTTCCAGTGAGAAGAAGACAGGTCCCAGAGAAATGGCTCCGTAATTGAGGAGAACTATCAGAACTAACCTAGACTCTGACAGATGAAAAAGGATGACAAATCCTCCCCAACAAAGCACCAGAGATTCAGACCACGCTGGCTTAGAGATAATTCTGTTATTAAATATAAAAGGATCCCCAATAATTAAAGTCATAAGACACACATCTATATGTGTGTACAAATATGTCAATATTAGATATATTTATTCAAATAATGCCTGCTTTTAAGAACCTTCCCTCTAGTATCATAATATTATTAATATTGAAGATAAACTTTACCTTGTTTTTATAGCTTTGATCAGAGCAATTCATTCCATCAGTAGAATCCAAGAATGGTTATTGTTCTTCAGAGATGTGTTCTTACCTACAAAGCTGAGAATTCTGCTGTGTGGAAAGCTGGGTACAAGGCTAAGTAATTGGCAGGATGTGACTTATTTAGAGTCACACTCCATGACATTTTGAATAGATTTATCTGAAAGGAGTGATGAGCAGAGGATAAGGAAATGATACTGTTCTAGAATGTTCTGTTAGAGTAACTGGTGAAACTTCAGGAAAGGGAGATTCAGGAAACCTGGATAGACCTAATTAAGGTCATTAGTAGGATGGGGTTTTCAAGACCTTGGATGTGAGATTTAGCTTATAACAAAGAAAGGCTGGTTCCTGGGAGACTTCACCAATGTTTGACAATGAAAAATGGCAGTCTAATAGCATGCAGTTTAGAGAATTTCCTTTTTGTTTTACCTCATATCCAACATGCTGTGGTTGTCCCCTTAAAAGTTTAAGGAAACCAGGGAGCAATCTGATGGTTCAGTACACAAATTCTTTAGACAACATGGGAAAATGTCTGCTGTTACCTCCCACTCATTTGCCCTGTATAGATGGTAAATCATTGTGAAGGGTATATAAAAATCAGTCATAAGGATGTCTCACTAATAGTGTTATCCTGGAGGCAATTATCTGAATGAACAATTTTGTATAAAACAATACTTTATTATTCTGCATTTATGTTAGCCACAGGAAGAATCAATAGGATTATGAGTAAATGGATTTTTAATTATGAGGAAGTAATTTGAATTGAGATCCAACGGTGTTTCCTTTCTACTAGCAAACTAGAATCAAGAGACCTAGGGTTGATTCTTCCAAACTTAAGCGAATAGCATTATGAGAAATGCAGAGAGTATTTTAGGAGATTACTACTAAATCATTTTTGTTGATGTCCATTTGTGTTCTCCCATCCTATTTCTCAGGCAAGGTAAGAGTTAGAAGAAGACTACACAGAGGGAAGAAACATTTAGTCCCATATTTAAAATGATATTTAAAATGCATTACAGTGACAGATTCAGCTTAAGTATGTGCTAGGCACATGATAAATATCATCCCAGCTCCTCTACCCATCCCAGCTGATTCTCAGTGCTCTAAGCCATGTGATGCACATCCTTTAGAACACTGATGCCAATAGGTGAATGACACATATGTACTTAAAACCAATTACCCATAGGTAACAGAAGGGACAATATGTTGTGGGATGATGGACCTGGCTTATAGTCTGGCTTCTATCACGTATTAGCTATTGTTGGGGATCTAATTCTCAGTATGTGCTTGCATGTGTAAGATATCTACATTGTAGGAACTGCTGTGAGTGTAATGTGAAGTTAAATTAGCAAACACAGAGTAGTGAATGGAGAACAATAAGCATTACGTAAGTCACAGTTAAGATTTTTTAATAGTGATATTTTGTTGTGTTAGGGAAACATTAACATTTCACTGGGTAACACTTTGATATAAAGACTATATTTCTAAAGAGCAGCCAGATCTGTATATATGTAAATGAAATTACTTTATACTCTGTTTCTGTAAATAAAACCATGCACAATGTATCTTTGCTTTTCCTTATTACCAGCTCACAGCGCTGCCCTGTACTTAGTGAATTCAAGCTTCCGGAGCTTAGATCACATAATTAAGGCACAGCTTAGCTTACTTTAAACAAATGGATTTGAAAGACACCTTGAAAATGAGATGAAAGAAAGATTTGCTTTAATATTAGCTTCTTGTTCCTGCAGAAAGATCTATGATAGAGTATTAAAATTGGAAAGCATCTTAGAGGCAATTTTGCCACTGTTTTTCCAGGTGGTTAAACTGATAGGCAAAGGATATTTCTAAGGCTGTGAAACCAATTGTCAGCACAGCCAGGACTCTTGTTTTTGGCTAACTCTTCCCCTTGTGTTGGGTTCTACATAGTCATAAGAATTTTATCAGAGGGGAAGTATTTGAAATGATCATTAATTAAAATATGTTTAAAACATGATTTTTTTTTACAAAAATTTACCATATTACTGACATTGAGATATGGTCAGGAACACTGATGGTGTGGAAATTTGGTAGGGCGAGTTCTTAGGGCTTTGATTGCTATGATAAAACACCATGTCAGAATACAACTTGGTGAGGAAAGGATTTGTTTCAGCTTACACTTTATAGGTCATCATCAAGGGAAGCCAGGGCAGGAACCTGCAGGTAGGAAAAGATTCCAAGGCCATGAAAGAGTTCTACTTAAGGACATGCTTCTCAAGGCTTACTCAGCCTGTTTTCTTATGGAACTCAGGACCACCAGCCCAGGGCTGTACCACCCACACAGTAAGGTGGATTCTTCCACAGCAGTCAGCAATCAAGAAAATGTTCTACAGGTTTCTCAATTGATGTTCCTTCCCCCAAATCACTCTAGCTTGTGTCAAGCTGAAATAAAACTAGGTAGTGCAAGCAGGATACATCTACTCCCTCACCCACAGGCATCAGAACTCCACAGGAAGACCAACAGAGTCAACTAACCTGGACCCTTAGGGGCTCTTAGAGAGTGAACCACCAACCAAAAAGCATACATGGGCCAGACTTAGGCACCCTGCACACAGGCAGTGGATGTTTAGCTCGGTCTTCATGCAGGTCCCCCAACAACTGGAGTGTGAACTGTCCCTAAATCTGTCACCTGCCTGTGGATCCTGCTCCCATAACTGGGCTGCCTTGTCTGACTTCAATGGAAGAGAATGTGCCTAGCCCTGCAGAGACTTGATGTGCCAGGGTCTGGAGTTACCCAGGGGTGGCCTCCACCCTCTCAGAGGAGAAGGGAAGGGAGATGTTGGGATGGAATCTATGAGACGGGATGGGGGGGTAGGAATGGGAGACAGGAATTGAGATATAAAGTAAATAAATAAATCAATCAATAAATAAACTAATGGAAAAAATTCTATTAGGCCAATCAGCCTTTTACAGTCTTTTAACATAGTTGTGCCCCACTTCAAGAACTTCCATTTATGGTTGAAGTCTTAATTCTTCTTCAGGAGAAGTACAAGGCATTGATAACAATTGCCCAAAGAGGCCACATCAATACTAGGAACACTAAGGGGAGGGACAACTTTTATTGCATTTTTGCTAGACTGTGCCCTCTGCTTAGCTTTCTTTTTTTGTTGATCATCATCTTCATCCTGGTATGAAAACACAATTCTCATTTATCACTTATTAACATGACAGCTAAGGGTTTGAGAGATAAGTGTAGCCCAAGTACCCAAAGATATAGTAGAAATATTACCTACCTAAGAACAATTTATGCTTTCTTTTTATTATTGTTTTATTTATTTACACTTTAAATTCTGTAAAAATCCAGTCTCCTCTATGCAAATCTCCATCCTATTCCCATTTATTTTGCCTCTATGAGGGGCACCCAACCACCCAACCACCCAACCACCCAACCACCCAACCACCCAACCACCCAACCACCCAACCACCCAACCACCCAACAACCCACTCCTGCCTCACCACTCGAACATTCCCCTTTGCTGGGGCATCGAGCCTTCACAGGACCAAGGACCTCCCCTCCAATTGATGCCAGACAATGGCATCCTCTGGTACATATGCAGCAGGAGCCATGGGTCCCTCCACGTGTATTCTTTGGTTGGTCGTTTAGTCCTTGAGAGCTCTGAGGTGTTCAGTTAGTCAATATTGTTGTTTTCTTATGGGGAACAACACTATCAACGAAACAGACCCCTCAAAGGACAGCTAAATCAGGCTCCTGTCTGCAAGCACTTCTAATGGACCACCTTTCTAGAGACTGGCTCTAGAGTAGAGCCTACATCATTCATGTGAACATTTGCATTAATGCTCTTGTTTCTGAGGAGTGTTCAAGCATACAGTGAATGTAGTCAGGTGAACCTGGTATTTGACTTTTCCACATATTTAAATTTGTTCATTTTTTATTAAAACACTGTGCATTTTTATAATTAGAATTGCTTAACAACAACAACAAAGAACACTTTTGTTGGACAGTTTCATACCATTCCAGACCTCATAGAGCAGCAGTTCTCAACATATAGGTCACTGACCATTTTGGGGGAGGAGGTCAAACAATCCTTTCATAAAAGTTATCCAAGACCATTAGAAAACATAGATATTTGTATTATGATCCATAACAGCAGCAAAATTACAGTTAGGAAGTAGCAATGAAAATAATTTTATAGTTGGGGTACACTACAACATGAGGAACAATATTGAAGGGTCAGAGCATTGGGAAGGTTGAGAACCACTGTTAGTCATAGAACAATATAGTTTCTACTCTAGTTCACTGTTGCTTTTTCATTCATCAAAGTTGAGTATGAATTCTTGCCCTCATCCATCAACCAGATAATTGGATGGGTCAGGTCAATAGACCAGGCAGAGAAGCCATTATGGAGGCTGTCACTGGTCAATTGATGTCAGGTCCTTCAAGTGAAAAGGTATAGCTTATTTAAACTCAGTACCTCCTTTGTTCCTGAGAGCATGAAATGGCTAAGGGTTAAAAGCGCATGCAGTGAAGTATCTATGCTTGCTTCAGTACAGCTCACCTGTTGGATTCCCCAGTTCCATCATGTCTTCTGCAGTCAGCATGATGTTAATCTGCATTATTTTAATCTTCTTTGGTTTCTGCCCTTTGGCTTTCTCAGCTGTGTGAGGTGCGTCGTTCAGGGAGGCAGCAAGCCAGCCATATCTGATCTGTGTAGTGGCCAAAGCTGAGTCTCCATTCACTTTAATCAGTCAGTAATCAGCTGAGAGTCTGAAAAGAGCAGCTATAAATAACTGGCAGTGTTTACAAAAATGTACCCCATTACAGGCTTCCTGGCTCTACACTGACTTTGTATGTGTGGTAAAGTAGGCATGTCTATGTGTATGTTGAGTTTATTTTTTTTCCTTTTTTCCCATGGAGTCAATGTCTTTTACCTTCTACTTAATGTTTGTGGATTTAACTCAGGTGACAATTCTCAGCCCCACACCAAAGTCATTTGCTCTTGTTTTCAACATAGAACATGACTCGTGGTCTAACAAGATTTTACAAGCTGCCTTCTACAGACCACTTGATAGCTTCCTGGTTGTGTGGGCAGAAAAAATGTAAGGTACCAGGAGTATTAAATACAGACTTTCCAGGGTTTGATGGATACTTAAAAAGCTACCATTTTTTTTATAGAGCCTTCCATGGGACATTTAGTAACATAGTTTTTCAAATACTATGTAGTTGTGGTGCCATTGGCTCCTATGCAATATTGTTTTGGAAAAAAGTTGCACCACATTTCATGAATAGTGTTGATGCTGTCATAGGAGATGGGATGTAATATCTTCCTAAGTCTACTGTAGTCCTTCCTTAATTATTTTTTCTCTACCAGATATCCACTTAGATGAATGTTATCCAAGTTCTATTTGTTCTTTGATCTCCATGGGAAACAAAAAATCAGCCCACATTTTTAATAGTACTTTATGGGATAGGCAGAGACCCTTTAGCAATAAAGTGAAACATCTTCTTGTCTTTGAACATTCTCTAACCTTCTTTCTGAGACTATCTGCATCCATGTGTCTCTTGTGTCTATTGATTGGATTCTGCTCAATTGTGTTCTCCTCCCTAGGTCATACAGTACCAGTTACATTGCTAGTCAATGTAGGTGTTGACTTTTCTTGACTATTCCAAGTTTTCTCTACAAAACAATTGATGAAGCCTAGTTTCTTTAAGGGCTATGATGGCTTACAGTACTTCAGATGCATTTTCCCTCCCTTGAATGACAGCTCAGCCATACAAATGATGAAGGCTTGTAGATGGATGAAAACATGGCAACCTACGATATGTTGAAGATAGATTTAGAAGCTGAAATAAACAAGGGTCATCATAAAATGAAAAAAAATGCCGAAGGCTAGGGATTAAGACAAAGAAACAGGAACAAAACAAAGCAAACAAAACAATGGTTGCAAGTGACTATAGAAGGGGTTCCAGAATCTGCATCCATGCAAACAAAATCATGTAGAAAACATCTTTACAATTTGACAAAAGTTACTAGGAAGGGTTAAGAAATTTAAAAACCATTTGTTAAACATAAAAAGTAACATGTAAAACATTTTGTAGAATATACATGAAAAATTTTAAAAACTATATGTAAAACAAATAACCAATAAACAGATTCTAACATCTGGGAGAAGATCCAGAAAGAGAAAAATAGAACCTTGAGGGAAGATCCTGTCAAATGATGACAAAACAACACAAAACAAAAGCAAACATCAACCTCACATTGAAAGAACCACACCTCTGCTTTCAAAGAGCCCCAACTCTTCAGAGCATTGAGAAATAAGTCGATTCTAGACATTGGTGATAGGGATATCATAATTGTTAAGATAAAAGAAATATGGAAAATGTTCAGTATTAAAAACTGAACGGGCACGAAAACAATTATACACAGATAAACAAATAACAAATCAAGAAACAAATCAGAAGGATCCTAGACTTTTCATCATGAATTCTGAGTGGTAAAGGACAGAGGTATCAAATCTTGTAGTAAAATAGTTTCAATCCAGCCAAATTACCAGTGACGAGAAAGGCCAGAAAAAAACAAAACAAAACAAAAAAACATCATGGTACACCTGGTTAAAATGGAAAATTTATTTTCCACATGTAATTTCATAAGAAGTCACATGAGGACATATTTTAGAAAAATGAGGCAAAGAGGAAGATCAGACATTTAAGAAACAAATAACTGGACAAGAAAATAAATGGAAATCTAGGGTGATGTCCACTGAATTAGTTCCGAGAAGGAAAGCACAGGAGGATTAAGGTGAAGAGGCATGCTTTTGGTACAAAGGAATCCCAAATTAGGATTTGTTGGGATAGAGATTCTAGGAAATCTTGAGACAGTAAACAAGCTTGGAAACGATACCACCAAACAGTGAGGTGCATCAGAATTCAGCTGGATTGATTTTAAAGATGTTCCGCCTGTACTAGGATGTGCATGTGAAAAATGCAGGCTTCCACTGAATGTAAGTCCTTTAGCTCACACAGGGCATTTACATGCAGTGTACAAATGCAGCATCCAGACACATAATCGGAAGGATGTTTCAAGAGCGTATGCATCAATAAAAATATGACAACATCTTTGAGTATGATATATCAACTGCCTAACCCTTCTGGGTTATTGACTATAAGCAAATTTTAATACTTTATATTCATATTACAGTCAGAATCACGAGTACCTCACACAAAATCTGATTGTCTTCAAGAAAGGCAATCTCTAAAATCCCTTGCTTGTGATACAACCTATTGCTTAGTAGGGAGTAAGAATATTTCCTGTGCCATAGGTGGTTCTGCATCTCATGACGTCACTTAGCTTCAGTTAACTAATGTGTTTTCTTACGTGAGCATTGTCTCAGCATGGGAACATGAACAATTTAGCAAATAACTGTTTTCAAGTATTTTCTGGAAAGACAACTGTTTTCTTTTATGAGAAACGATCAAGAAAAGAAGGAAGACCCAGAGCATTTGGGTTTGTAATTAAGAAATTTATACAAATTTGGAATTCTAACTGCTTGTCGTACAGTCTAGTGACAATAACTTAAAATCTGTGATTAATTAAGTTACACAAATGTGTTTAAACTTCCATTTAAATCTCATGATATAAACGAAACCTAGGTGTAGGCTTAGACTTTTTTGAATCTACTTTAATGAGGGTTCTCAATTGCTTCACCCTCCCTGCTAGCCCACCATCCAAAGGTAGGGGAGAAAGGATGGTAATAGGACTAAGGGATGTGGGTTCTTTAGAAGTAGTTCTTTGGGGGCAATTCCAATCTGCATTTGTCAGGACACCAGCAGTCCAGGCTAGGGTCAGGATAACAAACACTAATCAGCAGCAGTGTCACAATCTGGCAGAGAGACACAAATCTGCACAAGTCAGCAGGAACAACCAGGAGCAGCTGAGGATGCCAGGAGTTCTCTGTAGTGCCTCTCTCAATGAAGGGAAAAGCAGCAAAGACAAAGTTGTAAGAGAAAGAAGTGCAAAACTAGCAACGCAAGAGTGCCGTCACTGTCCATCGCGTCCTATTTATCCTCTGCAAACATCACGGGCCTCAGCAAAACATGTGTGAGTCTTTAGCACCTGATATATCCAGAAACTGGGTTTGTGTGTTTATTTTGTATCCTGCCATTTTGCCAAAGAGTGTTATTAGTTCCAAGCCTTTTTGGCGTAGCCTCCAGGGTCTTTATGTGTAGAATTATATTCTCTACAAATAGGATACTTTGACTTATTTTCCTATTTATATTCCTTCTATTGCCTTCTCTTGTCTTTTTGCTCTAAGCCATCAAGCACTATGTCAAACAGAAGAGAGTGAATACCTTGTCTTATTTTGATCTTAGTAGGAAGGCTTTGAGTTTTTCTCTTATTATGATGTTGGCTATATATTGTTATATACAACCCTTATTATATTGAATATCCTGCTAAACCTCGCTTCTTCAAGATATTTTATAATGAATAAACGTTAGATTTTTTCAATTTTTTTCTGCATCTATTGAGATAATTTTTTGATTTTGGTTTTTGAGTCCATTTATGTCATATTTGTTATGTAACATTTGTTGATTTATATATACTGAACAGATCCTGCATCTGTGCAATGAGGCCAATTTGATCATGATGAATGATCTTTCTGACCTAACTTTGAATCAGTTTGCCAGTATTTTACTACTAATTTTTGTATTTATGAAAAATAATATTAGCCTCATAAAAAGTCGGAAGCATTCTTTTAAAAATATTTCGTGGAATACAAAGAGTAGTGCTGCTCTTAATTCTCATTTGAGGGTCTTGGAGAATCTGAAGGAATCCATTTTGTCTGGATTTCTTTTTTTTTTTTTTTGTTTGGAAGATCTTACTGCTTCAATCTCATTGCTGGTTATACATCTGCTTAAATTATTTTATCTTAGTTTAATTTTGGTAAATGTAAACACTTGTCAATTTCTTTTAGATCTTCTAATTTTGTAAAACAAAATTTTAAGGTGTGTTCTTGTGATTTTTCTTCACATGTGCTGATATGCTTCCCATTTTATCTCAAACTTTATTAATTGTGTCATCATCTCCTTCTCTTTCTGTAGCTAATTTGGCGAGTGATTTGCCAATATCACTACAATTAGTCAATTTTCCATTTTATTGATCCTTTGTATTTTTTAATTTCTTTTTTATTAGTTTCTGTTCCAATCTTAGTTGTTTTTTTCCTTATCTACTGCTTTGATGTTTAGTCTGTCCTTGTTTTTCCTAGACCTCCAGGTACATCAATAAATTATTAAATTGAGATCTCCAAATTAAAAAAAGTATTTATTTTAGTTTTAATTGTGTGTATTGTGCGTATGTGCATGCAGGCATGCTCTCTCTCTCTCTCTGTCTCTGTTTCTCTCTCTCTCTCTTTCTCTCTGTCTCTGTCTTCTCTCTGTCTCTCTGTATTTACTTCTGGGCTCTCTGTTCTTTTCCAGTATTCATTCTCTCTCTCTATCTCTCTCTCTGTCTCTCTGTCTCTCTGTTTCTGTCTCTGTCTGTCTGTCTGTCTGTCTGTCTCTCTCTCTCTCTCTCTCTCTCTCTCTCTCTGTGTGTGTGTGTGTGTGTGTGTGTGTGTGTGTGTGTGCATTCAGTGCAGGTACCCACAGAGACCAGTGTAGGAACCCCTTTAGGCTGGAGTTTCAGACAGTTGTAATGCATCTGACATGGCTGCCTGGAACTGAACTTCTGCACTAGACAGACACGGTTTTGACTGCTGGGCCATGTCTCCCACCATTATGCAGGCCCTTAGGGCTATAGATTTTCTTAGGGCTGCCTTCATCTTACCCCAGAATTTTGGGTATTGAGTTTTCATTTTGATTCCAATCTAGGAGTTTTTGATTTCCCTATTTCTTTCATAACTCATTTATTGTTCATCAGTGACACATACTTTGGAGAATAAAAATAAAACTTTGGTGTCTTTTCTTTGGATGAAAAAAAAAAGATGCCTTAAGGTTATCAAAAGCAACACACTATAAAGAAATATATTTTGGGCTGGAAAGACAGGTCAGTCGTTAAAGGCTAGGTTCGAAACCAAAGTATAACTGAGGAATTTTTTTCTAAAAACGGAAGAACCAAAATAAAACAATTAAGCAGAATAAGCAAATAAACAGTATGAGAGAAAGAATCCTATGAGGATTTTTTTCTGCATTAGAAAATATATGTACAGAAAAAGCACGTAAAATTGTTTAGATTCTTCACTTCTGGGACACCATATTGATAAAACAGAGGACTTGTGCGGAATTTGAGCTGAAACCTTTCTGTGCTATCTAGTGGATGGATCACACAGAATCCTTTAAATCCCACTTCAGTCTCTTCTTACTGTTTGTCCTAGAGTGCATTCTCCAAATCCCCACGTACCACACTTTCATAGTCATTCAGTACATTAATTTCTTCACAAATACTTGCTGAGTGCCTACATCATGTCAGATGCTGTTCTCACACTGGGAATTCAAAGGAACGAAACGGACGAAATGTTAGTAACTGTGGAGTGAGAAACAAATCAGAACAATAGCCAAACGAAATAAATAAACTCATGAGTAAATACACAATCTAGTGTCCAAGGGGATGATAAATTTTGGAAGGACAGCAAGGGCTGGGGTGGAGCTGAAAAGAGGTATGACGGTGAGAACAGCTAGATAACAGCTTACCATGAATCATCCTCATCACTGGGGGCTTTGAGCAAGCTAGTATAATGGTTCCCTACAGCTTAGGGCTTTGAACCTACTCTGTAGCCGAGCTGTGAATAGGGCTAAGAAGATAGGGGGAATAGCAATTAAAAGTAGGATCCATATTGAAAGGTTGAGGGAACAAAACAGGTGAACACAGCACATTTCTGCATAATCCTAGCTATTATTCCTTCCGAATGTCATCTTCAACAGAAAATAGTGATTTTTCTTGAAAACTCCTCTGCATACTGTCAGTCTGATAGAGATCTGAATCTTCATTCACATTTCCTAGAGACAGCTACTAATTAAATTGGGGCTCAACAAAGAGAAGAGACTCAGCCCTGCTCCTTGACTCTAGACTACAGCAGCACCATTGGGCAGTTCCTCGGATAAGGCCACCAGGCTTAGAATCCAGGTAAAAACAAACAAACAAACAAGCAAACAAACAAACAAAAAATCAAGTGCATTTCTGTCTTACCTTCATTTCCTATATCAGGTGTTGTTTAAACAGTCCAATTCTTAAGTATGACTCTACTGCAAGTGCAAGTGAATTGCTTGAGACTAGGAAGAATGGCCTTTAGCCTCTTAGATTTGGTGTTTCCTATTGGGTACTAAAGAGGAGGAAGGTGGAAAGCGGCCAGCTGTAACTAACTGTAAGCATGAAAGGGCACTTCCATTTTCTAAACGGAAGTGTAAGTGTTGGGCACAGTGATCCCATGCTTCATGTCACTTGGTTGCAGGAAAAGTCTTCAAAGAACAAAAGCAGCTGACATCTGACCAAGAATCAGAACAGTGTAGATAGCATCAAAATAGAGATAAAAGTACAACAGCTATACCAAAGATGGTGAGGAATTTCTATTCATCATATCAGGACCAAGCCCTGGCTACAGGATTAATGGTACCCAAATTACACCTCAAAGGAAGAATGAATTGTGAAATTAGATGTGAAGGGAGGGGGACGAATCTCAGAAGAAGAGCAGGGAATAAGGACATCGATATGAAGGAACACAAAACACGAGAAGTATGGCTAGATAAATAGTTAGAAGCCAAGTAAACTAGGAGTTGAGTGTGTTTGTAAAGAGGCCCATTTGTTTCTACTATGGGGACTTCAACTCCAATGAGCCCCTTATAGCCTTGGATTGCAAGCTTAACTCAGTGAATACAGTCTTAAGGGCATTACCACTGAAGTCTGTGAAAATGAATAAAATGAGAGATGGGCTTACATCCCTCTGAGAGGCAGTGTGGCTGACAAGCAGTGTGTATGCGGTGTCATGACAACCTGAATGTTTGTTTAAAAAACTCTTGCATTTGGTTATTCACGATTTTTAAAAGTTCCTCAGATTTACATTTATTCTGAAAATCAACATTTAAAATATAAATTGCTGAGAGCTGGCAAACACAGGTTGGTGATTCTTCATCAACAAAATTTATGTGAACGATCTGCCTGAGTCTGAAGAAGAAATGAGCCCTCTTTATGTATTTTATATCACAAGAGTTATTGTGTTCTAAAATTGTTTCTGCTTTTCATTTTGTCTTTTCAGTTAAAGAATGGCTTCTGAAATATGTATGAGGGAGGCTAGTTATAATTAATGACAGTATATGCTGCTACGGTGTCAATTTATTTACAATCCCAGTGACACAAGTCCAATTAGTATTGCGGAGGTTTGTCAAATGCCTGCTACCCTCTGTCATTTAGCTACAAAACCAAATGTATGACTTATCTGATATCTCTCTTGGAACAAATGCAAAATTGTGATCTATAGATTAGGATATGTGAAGCAGATATATAGAGTAGGGATGAGTAAAGGAAAAATAGCTCTGTGAACAAGCTGAGTTTTCTCCATTCAGCATTGCACTTCCAAGATCTGATGGGTTGAAAGCTTTCAACACAAGCTTCTTGAACCAATCGGTGAACAGATACATAGATTAGGGATCAGTGGTAGATGGATATATAGATTAGGGATGAGTGAGTAGACAGATCTATAGATTAGGGATATGTGAGTAGGCAGATATATAGAGTAGGGATGAGTAAGTAGGCAGAATATAGATTAGGGATGAGTGAATAGATGACTACACAGATTAGGGATGAGTGAACAAGCATGGGTGAGGAACCCCCACTATCAAGTTCTCCTCCTGCTTTCTCTGACCAAATAAGTCACTAGTGTATCATGCTGTGTTTGTTGCCCTTTCGTGGCAGAGCTTTTCTGTCACAGTTTCTCCAGTTAGGTCTCCTATTTCTAACATTTCTGCACTACCCGGCTTCAGTGAGCAGTCCCCATGCTCTTCCCCATGTCCCTCTCTCTGGCAACTACAGACAGGAGCCATGTGGCAAAGTTGATCAGCTTCTCAGAAGTTTCAGAGTAGAAGGTTGGCCTTCACCACAGCTGTAGAGTACATATACACATCTGAAGGAAGAGTTGCTAGGAAGAGTTAGTTTAAAACTACTGTCAGAGGTGCTCTGCTTAAAACAGAATTCTTGCTATTGCAAACATTTTAGAGTCTGTAGGGATGGCTTAGTGGTTATAAAGCTTGCTGCTCTTACAGAGAACCCGTGCTCAGTTTCAAGCAGCGACATGGGAAATCACAACAATCCTTGGGTCCAGATCTAGGGGTCAGGGGATCTGTCACCCTTTTCTGACCTCGGTAGTTTCTCTACTCATATCAGCGGACCCATCACACTGCTCTGACCTCTGTTGGTTCTGAAGCCATGTGGTATGCTGACATTCGTGCAAGGCTGAACAACCGTATGCATAAAAGAAGCATATCTTTTTTTTTAAGAGATAAAAATTTGTTTAGAATTTCCAATGGTTTCTCTTTCCTTCTTTTCTTTCCTTTTACTGTTTTTACTCTTCAGCTTCCTTCTTTTTAAAAATAAAAAGACTACTAAGACACAGCCTTATCTTTTCATTCTGTTGGATGACTTTAATGTACTTTCTTCCAAAACACTTGTCCCAATGGAAAGAGAGCACTCTGACCAGTGTGCTTTCCTCACAAAAAGCATACTTTTCTCAGTGCATTCTCTGTATTACGGTCATGGCATCAGGATCTTTGTGCCTTTTCTTTTGGTGAGTAACCAGCAATTTGTGAGCAAATTATTGTCATATCACTTTCCAGAACTTGATATACTCTTGGACATGGTCTCGACAAACAATATAACAAGATAAAGAATGAGTGCCTAATTGTATAGCCATTTTACATTAAATCATTCCATTTCAAGAGTGCTCTGCAAGTAAAAAGCTGCAGAATATATTCTGCCATCTCCATTCTTTCCTCAGACATATTTTTCCCCTCATGGATCCCTTCAAGGTCTCATATTTGACTCCCACACAGCTTCCTCCCCTTATTGACTTCCGACATTTAATGTCACAGCTTCTGGGTGGAATACAAAAGGTTTGCATTTGCAGGAGTCAACTCAGCTTGTGTGTGGAGGGAAGAAAGTAAAATGGGACTCCAACTGTCACTCTGACCCCCCTGCCTGGGGTAAAGTTGAAGAGAAGCTTGAATCTGAGCATCCGGAAGTGCTGTGGTTGAGTGCTCTGGAAAAAGAAAAACATGCCTGCTTCTTTTCAAAGTTATTTTCACCAGGCTTTCCTTGAGGGAGTTACACAATTCAGTGAGATCATGGATGAATGTTTCTGGCCTGTAAAATCAGCTGAGGCTGGCTTCTTGCATTCTTTAACATGAGTTTAAGTTTTATAAGATGAGAAATCTTCCATTGAAGTAGACATCAAATATAATAGATAAATACAGCTAATTGAGAAAAACCAGGGGAGACCACATGGAGTTGCAAGCATCCCGCATTGGGTTGCAATTATCCCCGGGGTATAACTTACAGGAGAGCTGTCCCCCTGAGAAATAATCTGTTAAGAATAATTAGATACTTAGCTTCATAGAACAGCAGACAGTGGTTCTCCAAGGGAGTCCTTCCAATCACAGAATAGTACTGGGAAGGGGAATGGGAAAGGAATTGATCCCCAAGAGAAGAACAAGAGAAGCAGATGTAGATTTGAGGGGGTAGTGCTATCTAGGAGGAACTGAGAGGCTAAGGGAGTCATGTGACCGTGAGTTTTAGAGGAAGTGGCAAGAGGTAGAAGCATAAACAGAGGTAGGATGGGAGTAGATCTGGAACATAGGGCTTTGGATGATGCTGTCACCCAGGGGCTGTGTGACCAGGTATTATAATGTCACACACAGAGGTCCTGTTCTTGGGCAAGAGAAAGGGAATATATTTGCCTTTTTAAAAAATATCATACAATGTTTTGAATCACCCTTTTGCCATTCCAAAGGAAGACTTCCATAAGCAGTTGGGTTATTTTAAAAAAATTTTTACGTATTGTATTTTCAGATATATAATGTTCTCAGTGAGTTCTATAGTCAATTTTAATGCCTTAGCTTTTGGATGTTCAATTAATTAATGGCAATCAAGAAACTATGAAAATATTTAAAAATTGATATTATTCTACCTGATATTGAACTATAAGATCTCTGGTGGCTAAAGAGGTGGCTTAGTGGGTAAGAGCACTGACAGTTCCTGCAGAGTATGAGTCCCAACACCCACATAATGGCTCTGGTTCTGGCAAATCTGACATGTTTTTCTACCTCTCAAGAGTACCAGGCATGCATGTGGTGTACAGACAAACATGTATGCTGCCAAAACACGGATACTCATAAGAATAAATAAAAATAAAATATAAGACATGGAAAATACAAATGGATCTGAGAAGTTGATTGGGAACTTGCTGCTGCCCATGCTGAGACAGAATTCCAAGTCTGTTAAACTCTAGAGCAGTTTTCCAAAACCTTACAATAAAAGGCATTTTCCCTGTATCCCATCATATTTTTGGTTGCTCAGCACGAATGTACACATAAATATATGTAGACATAGTAGTGTTCCTGCTCTTTCAGGTAGATGTCATATTTTATTAGAATGGATTCTTCAATGCCAAAGGTATGTTAAAATTCCATAATCAACCTGGCACAGAGGGGACTCATAGAGACTGAATCACCAACCAGAGAGCATGCGTGGGACAGACCTAGTCCCCCTACACACACGAGCAGATGTACAACTTGGTCGTTAAGTGGAACCTCTCATAGCAGGAGCAGAGACTGCCTCTAACTCAGTTGCTCGCCTTTGGAACACTTTCCCCAAACTCAGCAGGGCTTTGTCTAGAAGTAGATGAGCCCAGCCCTACTACAACTTGATATGGCAAGGTGGGTTGATATTCATGGGAGTTCTCCCTTTCTCTGAAGAAAAATGGGGGGTGGGGGACAAAGGCAGAGAAGAGGAGAGAAGAAGGGACTGGGAGAGAAGAAGGAGGGGAAGCTCCAATCAGGATGCAAAGGAAATGAATGAATGAGTGAATGAATGAATGAATGAAGAAAAACCTTAGCATTATCTCCTTTGTCTGAAAGCATATCTAAGACCAACCTCTCTTAATGTGGATCAAAGGAGAGCACAAACATATGTCAAGGACTTCTGATATGAGAAATGATGCCCTGAGATGTTATTTAAACCTCTATTTAGACTAACATGTTAGAAAGTGCAAAGGAGAGGGAATCACCATGTGGGGGGAGAGAGAGACATTTTTTTCCTTCTTCAAAACATGTGTCTTGTGAGTCTTTAACACTGTAGGCTTGGTAAATGTTACTGAATTGTACATTCCCATGTGTTAGTTAAAATTAGAGACAGAAGATCAATTTTGTACAGGTTAAGAGCATGTGTAAGCATGGATGATGAGGACCCACTACAATAAGAAGAGGAATAATGGATTAATTAATATATCACTGTTATTTATTTATCAATATGCTATACTATATCAATACATTTTGTATGTAATTACTAATAAATCAACAAGTTTTTTTCTGTAATTTCATGTTGGCAACAATTGTTACTGAGAATAGTTTACATCAATTGCATTTGTCCAAGACAGTATTATGTGCTATTGAATTAATGTATTGATTTCCACAATATTCAATGTTTTGAGCAACCTTATTATCAGGAAATCCATTCCCAGTGAGCCCTACTTACCTTCCCTTATAGATACATGAATCTTCTCCATCTTCTATTTCATAACAGCTTGGGAATTTGGCTTAAGTTCTGCTTATTGGATGCTTGAAGGAAGTGTTACACAAAATCCATTCTGGTTTGCCTGCTGGTAGATACTGTGGCCTCTACATTTTGGGGGTAGAGAGAAGAAGGGTTTTAAGGCACCAGTGTTGCTTGACCTGGAGAGACGTACCTTCTTAGTAAAGAAGCCCTGCGATGATGCAATTGATATATCTGAGTTTTAGAGTAAAAAATCTCAGCTTCTCTGCTTGAGAATTGTTTGGATCATGGATCAGAAACAAATCCTGAAGTGTGCCTTCATGTCTTCCTCTATGAATTAAGAATGATAACAGTACTTGTCCTCTTGGGTAACGAAAACTGAACCAGTTAACATTTGTAACATACTTGGGGAAGTCTCTGAACCATAATAAGTACTCTAGCCACATCAGGACATCTAAGTAAGTTACTTTGAGGGAATTGTGGACAGACTATAAAATTTATTGACATTTTCCTTGAGGATAGCTTCTTCTTTGTCCTAAGTAAAGCCTCATTAATTAAATCTTGTGAGAAACTTTGATGTATAAGACAATGGAAGAACATTTTTAAGATTTGGTCTTGAGGTGACACAGTGATTTTAGAAATTTTTGGACACTGTGAGAACTACTTGAAGTGGTTCAGAACATCAGTAATTTGCTCTTTTGTGTGTGTGGTTTTTGTTCTTGAAAGTTTTGATAGGTTTTTACATCTCGAATTGTGACGGTTGAGTGCAAGTACTCTAGAATAATGTGTGGAAGAGACATTTATTTTCATAAGCATATAGCAATTGTACAAACTAATGGGTTTCATTATGACATATTCATACATATGTACATAATCACCCTACTTTAATATGCTTCTAAGACATCCTCACAGCTGTTGTGAAGCTCTCTACAAATGACACACACTATTAGTAAATTACTTTGAGATAAAAAACACTGACCATCAAGAAAATTTGGGAACTTTTGAACCATAAACATTTTCAGCCATGTTGTCTCACAGATCTATAAAGTAAGAAGCACATTAAGAGACAAGTGGAAATCATTAGAGTTCATTCTTGGTACAAAATTAGAATACGAGAAGCAATCAGTCTCCAGAGTGAATCGCTAAAGATGTCTCTTGACAAATGGCGATGTACACATGTCTGCAGAGCTTGCATTAGTCTTACTTTGTCTAGTGCAGGAGGTGGAGGTGGTGGGCTAGGAAGAACCAGGACTTAATTTCAGAGAGGATTTGAGATAATTCTGTGGATTGCTGTAAACATTCCTACCTCAGAATCATGTTAAATCAAGTGTTCAAGATTTGCAATGGCATGAGTACTGTAAATTTAAACACTGTGAGGGCTGTCATGGCGCTGTGAATTCTGAGTATCTCCCCTGGTCTCGGTGCTACCACTGATGACTGGAGTTTCTGTGATGGACTCAAATGTCTGTCCTTAATTTGGCATAGCTACTGCCAATCCTTTTCAAATCCTAGATTCAATTTTATAAATAAGAGTAGTTGGGAAAAGCCTTGAATGTGATGAAATGGAAGCTGTGTGTTAGAAGCTGTGAGATGAGGCGTTACCACCACATCAGTTGGCTTGGCTCCCAGGAAACATCAGATTCCCCCTGTCCTGCACTGATCATAGCCACAATGGCTGCCATAGTCACCTCCTGACTCTAGTATGCAGGGGGCGGGTGGAGGGAAGTTGCACAGGTGGCACCAGAATTTCCCACTTTGCAGTTGCTGTCTGGTGACTTGGTGAGAGAGACAACTAGACTTCCATGCCATTGCTGGCTTTTCCTCCATCAGCATCACATCAGGACAAAGTGATAACTAGCTTCTTTCAGATCACGTCTTTCATCATGACCTTCACTTCTATCACTCTCTATATCCTATAAAACATAACTTCTATTTCAAAATTTTTATTTTAATAATACTGCCTCTCCCTTACTGGCATAGAGAATTTCATGGAAGTCTGGAATTGGGCCTTCAATTTGAATAAATGTAAAGACAATAACATCACTATTGTCATTGACAAATAGAAGTCAAGAAGACTGACATAGTGGTCCAATAGGTAGATAACTAATCTTGAGTGGTCACCTGAGTGAAATGCCGATAGACTTGGCTGGGAGCAGTTGTTGTATAATACACAGTAGTGGGAATTAAGAAAATGAGGTTACTTCTAAGTAGGCTAGAGGACTCAGAAAAAGAAAATTAGGAAACCAGAGGTTTTGGAGCCTACAAAGAGGGCCAGAGACTTCATCATTCCCTTGGAAGAAATATTTGTCTCTGGTACTACAGGGTTTGGAACATAGAGATGGCCAAATTATGCACAGCACAGATAAAAATCAACGTTCTCACAAGATACTGTTTTTTTTAAATTGGGACATCAATTGGCAAATCCAGAAGGTGAAATGGGTCATCTGGATGTATTCTAAATTCCTCTGATCTCTGTCTCTCCAGCAGTAAGTCCCCTTTCTCTCTTACCTGAGGAAGTCAGCAACCACTTTCTTGGAGAGTTTCTGTTCCTGTCCTTACAAGCAGAACCCAAGGAGGGGTATTCAGATGGTGTTCTGGGAGAAGCTCTCCAGGTATGGACCTTTGGAAGATTCTGCTAATTTATATTCACAGAAATGTGGCTGTTGTGTATGGAATGATCCTTGTGTTAGAGCAAGATAGAAGGCATATTGTTTTGGATCAGATTGATCAGTGATGACAGTATGCCAGCTAGATGTATTCATTATAATATGTTGACTCGAGTAGCTAAGAGTGCCTCTGGTGACTTGCTAGACCAAATTTTATTCATTAAATGAAGATAAAATTCCAGAATGCTCTTGTGCTCTGTAAAGAAAAGTGTACCAAAGTGAGAATATAAACTGAATTAGTAAAACTTTATTAATTTCTCAGTTGATTCCTATGCGTCTCAGGAGGGCCGAGGGTATATACCTCTCAAAGCCTTGAAAAATATTAATACAGAGAAAATTGGGATCCTTGAAAGTGGTGGCACCGTGCCCCTGTGGCTCACCAGTTAGAGTAGCATCTGATGGAGGTCAATGGACTAAAGGCTATTGCTGGCAATTCTTCTCATCAATGGGCCCAGCAAGCTCCTAAAAATACCTCTTGGTCATTTTCCCAGATACTGAGTTTAGAGTTGTGATAGACATACTCCAGAATTAACAAAATCCTCTAGTCTTACTGTCCTGAGTAATGAAGGCTTTGCCTGTAGATTTGCAACCCCATGGGATAAGCATCTGGCCATTTCTGCAAAGATTATGGAGATGCATGCTTGAATCAGCAACTTTTTCTACCACATCTCATTTACTCACCTCTCTGGACTCTACAGGAAGCCAATAGATTGGGACAATGTAAATTTTGATTAATATACCTAGGAACCTGGGAAGAGGAACCTAAATTGAGGAGCTTCCTCCATCAGACTGGCCTATGGGCATAACTGTGGGACATTTTCTTGATAAATGATTGATGTTGGAGAGCCCAACTCTTTGCCAGCAATGCCATCCCTGTCCAGGTAGGCCTGGGAAGTGTACTAAAGGTCTCTGGGCAAGTCAGAACAAGCAAGCCAGTAAGTAAGTGGTTTCTGCTTTAGTTCCTGCTTCTACATTCCTGTCTTTGTTTCTCAGGATGATGGACTGTAACCATTAAACTTAAATAAAGCCTTTCCTCCCTGAGTTGCGTTAGTCAGCGTTTGATCACAGCAAAGCAAACTGACACACTAATTGAGTAATCCTGCTGCAGCTGCAACTCCACATGTGGTTTCTTCACGTGGAGAAAACCAGCACACTCTGCTCTTCTTATTAGTGTCCTAACAGGCAAGCTGTGTATTCTATCTTAGAAGAGCAATGGATTTGAATTACCTAGGGAAGTAGGATTACTGTTATTCAGTGAAGGTAGGGAGGAATGGACAGGAGAAGGACGCCCTTAAGTGTGCAGCAGAGTGCAGGAATGTGGGAAACTGTACTCCAAAACTGGACTGACTTTATCTAGGCAGCATGCCACATGCTCAGGCCTCTTAGGATAAGATTTAGTGTCACCTCATCTGGAGAAGACACCAGTCAGCTGTGATGTTGCCTTAAGGACAAAAATGCAATGCAAATTATAAATGAAAAATCAGGAATATCACATGTAACTTTATGATTTGAAAAAAATAAAAGGATAGGACAAATATGTGTGCATAAAACTTGATTCCCTTCTTATCACCTATAGTTTTACATAGGTCACTTTCATTGTGATTTTACACACACACACACACACACACACACACACACACAATTCAACATTAGATTAAAAAGTAAAGGAGATATAAACTTAGCCCAGATATATAGACTTGAAGCTG
The DNA here is from genome assembly GCF_011064425.1 of Rattus rattus. Classification (NCBI taxonomy): domain Eukaryota; kingdom Metazoa; phylum Chordata; class Mammalia; order Rodentia; family Muridae; genus Rattus; species Rattus rattus. The sequence goes on from NC_046159.1 coordinate 130,781,741, forward strand.
AATACAATAGATAGTGGAAGAATGGTTGAGGAGCAGACTATAATAATGGTTATTTTTTATTTTTCAGATTGTTTTTGCTTATACCTTTTTAAGTGTGGCAGAATTATATCCAGTGAATAGATTCTCACTATGGAATCCAGAAGCTTATTTCTCTAGTTTCATTAGGGTTAAGCACAAACGTGTAATCTAGATTCTGTCACACAGGCTACACCTATGTATATACATATGTATATATGAGTGTGTGTGTGTGTGTGTGTGTGTGTGTATGTTGTACATATGTATAGCTGAGTCTATGTAACAATCAAGTGCCATTCCAGGCAAGCTAATAGAAGCTGTCCAGACTTTAGAGGTAGCACTGCCTAAGGACCCAATGATAAACAGCATCCTGTGCCTAGTGATATTGATATTAACAAACCATTGTGTGCTTGCTGTCCCTGCTATGTCTATCTTCAGTGCCTATATAGTCCAACTTCAAACCCTAGTCCTATTCATGCAGCCTCCATGATTATCGCTCTGCCTTCCTGTGTTTCAGGTTTTTGTTGACCACATTTGTTCTGCTTTCTTCATACCCGGCTAGAGTTAATTAACTGCTTTTGTAACTAAGAATCTTCTGTTTACATGCATCCCTCTAATGTTTCTGACTACGGTGAATGTAAGCTTTCTAATAACCATTTCTCACGTTAAACAGAGATGGAACCATTTGCCCCAAATCACTTGTTAGTTGTTCTAAGAATTTAATTGATGCATCACTTTAAAAACATTAGCATATATTAATTTGCATTTATAAATTGTTCCAGAAATATTTTCTAATATATATTCATTTGAATTATAAGTAACAGCATGCCAATATTTGGTGACATCTATATCATGATTTAGTTTTCTAGTTATTTCTATTTATTTAACCTCTGTAGTTGTGAGTCATAAAAGATTATATTGGTTTTCTTATATTTAATATATTTTTGTATATAGCTTGAAATACAAATAAACTTCTCAGTGGAACCCCTTATGAAAATATTTATTTGACAATCAACTGTCTACTGTTCAATTTTTAAACCTAAAATACTTCTATCTATTTTATCTACTTCAATTTTTTTCATCAAATAGTTATTTTTTCTTCAATGGGGGATAAAACTTTGAAAATGAATCCATTGGGGAATACAGATGACTTTACATTGCACTAGGCAATAAAGAGATGTTTAAAGAAATATGCTGAAGCCAAATGGAAGAACAGACAAATCCACAGATGTGCTCATATGGAATCAGAAGCTGGAAATGCTTTTCACAGCCAGCTAGTGGGTTAAAGGCACATTTTTCAAAACTTCCAGCTTCTATTTTGCAGTTCCAGAAGTAATGATAGCTATTTATATAGGCATAAAGAAGGTAATGAATGACTCTTTGGAAGGGAAGGTAACTTGTAATCAGGGACATTGTTTTTATATTACTTCATTAATATTTATGTTTATATACCCAATATTGAGATGAATATTTCCAAAGCATAAATAAATAATGTATGTAGAGAAATATTTATGATGAAGACTTAAGAGAATTAGAATATTTGCTTTAAAGCCCAACACAGCAAGACTATTCATATTCATGCCAACAACCTTTCTCATGATTATGTTAAGCTACTGAATATTCAAATGGGAAGAAAGAAGACAATGTGTGGTATAAATGTGCTCTTTTTAACTTAATCTGTTAGAGTTCTTTGCTTTAGCTTGGTAAAATTGAGTTTGAGGAAGAATTACAGGATGTTTTGAAGGAATTTTCTTCACGGTTCAAATGCGTGTTTAACATTTATCAGATGACTGCAATAACTTGTAGCTTTCCGGATTCATCACTCGTTCAGCGTCTGTGTTGACCATCTAATGAGTCAGTCAGGCAGAATGACTCATGGCAGCGCCAATGGCAAGATTTAGATCCACAAGTTGGTGTTTAGCATGGGGAGGGTCAACGACTTTCTCAACAAGGTCAGATCAGAATCCTAAAGAACCCGGGGATCATGGAAGTGATGCTTCTCAGCCAGAACTCAGTGAAACAGTCAGTCCAATTTGGCTTTTGTTCATGACATGTACGTAGTTGAAGATATTTGGCAATGTGCTATGGTCCCTTATGTGGGAGACAGCTCACTGAGCTGAACTCTGAAACACTGGCTAGTTCCCTTGCAGCTCTGTAAGCCTTGACATCCATCTTGGACTGAAGTGTGAGTACATGCATGCTTCTCTTCTCCAGTGTCCCAGTGACAGGCTTTTGTTATTTGTTTTAGAGTACAGCACTTTTATGAGAATTAAAAACCACTTTAACTGGATTTAAGGCTCACTTCAAGAAATGTAGCCTACACCTGGCACTGATAAAACAGCCAAGACCCTGAGGTTAGGCAGGTGGTAAACATAGGGGAATCCTACTACTATTATTCTGCTAAACAAGCATAGCAATATACTGACTCCTAGTGACACATTGGTGTACCCATTGATCAGAGCATCCCTAAACTGTCATCAGAGAGACTTCTTCTTGCAATAAATGGTAATTAAAACAGAGACCCCCCCAACTGGAAGATGTGCATAGTGTGAGGGACTTTGCATCTCTCAGTCCAAAACAGGAGGTCAAGGTCTGTGGATCTATGGAGAAGAGGAAGCTGTAAGAGGGTAAGAGCCAAGGATGATGGATGACTTCAAGGAAACACAAAAGAACTGATGCATATAGGAACTCACAGAGTCTACGGCAGCACACTCTGGACCTGCTCAGATTCACGCCACATGGTGTCCCAGCAATGAGAAGAAGAAGAAGAGGATAGAGGATTCCATGCCTAACCAAGAAACTGTGTAATTGCTACTTTCTGGCCAAGGGAAAATCTATTTTCTCCAATGGAGGGCCAGTGGATAAAGTAACTACACTCCAGAGAAGGCGCCAGGCCAAGGAGTAGTTGACAAACACAAAATAAACTTTTTCCTTTTGTGAAATTTTGCTTCTTTTTGTTTCATTTTGTTTCATTTGAGCTTATTTCTGTCTTATTGTTTGCTTTTATTTTCATTTTTTTATATTTGCTTGGTTATTTTTTGGAGAGAGAAAGAACAGGAAGTTAGGTGAGTAGAGGGGGTGGGGAAGATCTGTGAAGTGTTGGGGAAGAACAAAAACATGAGCAAAACATTACATACTTTTTAAAATAAAAATTATAAACAGTATTATTTAATGCTAAATATGTTAATATTTTTAGTTATTTGTTTCATTTGTGACCTGGTTATCAAGTCATTTTGTTTTCCATCATTTTGGACTATATTTTACAAATAAAAACATAGGTGATTTAGGTAGATTTAGATGTAAAGTAAGATGATTCCATATACATATACATTTTGAAGTGATTATCATAAATTAAAATATTATTGATCACATATTGTTGTCATGTAAAAAGTTATTTGTGTGTGTAACTAAGATTTCTCATCAAAACATACTTTTGACAGCTTACCACTATATAAACATTTTAAATAAACTTTCCCAAATAACTCATTGTGTATCATTCAATAATAACAACAAAAGCAACTCAAAATTAGAGACAAAGTTGTTGCAAAATGACCATCTATTCAGTATTCAGACAGACTAAAATATAAATTAATATTTTAATTGTAATTTAAAACATATATACACACATATGTTTATGCAAGAAATTGATTACTTTGGATTCTATTTATAATTTCACAAAAAGCTATAACATTGGAACCGAATGGATATTTTTATCTTTGTTTCTACCCCTGAGAGTCTTTATAGAGATGATAAGCCTGACCTTTGGGACAGTATAGTAATGACTAGAAGTGCCCCAGGGACAGGGATGGATGGCAACAAGAGCAATGGTTTATCCCACGGTATTTCCCAAGTCCAAACTCATCTCAGGCACTCAGTGAGTAGTTATACAGTAAAATATGATATAATGTTTTGTGATAAACATGAAACAACTGTATTCTTTTAAAAAGAAAAGAATAGAGGTTCTATCTACTTTCTTGTGACTTGAAGGGTTTGAAGCACCATTTTGTTAAGGGACATGATAAAAGATGAGAATTTTGAAAAATCTGTCTCAGTCTCTGTCTCTCTGTCTCTCTGTCTTTCTGTCTCTCTGTCTCTCTGTCTCTCTGTCTCTCTGTCTCTCTGTCTCTCTCTCTCTCTGTGTGTGTGTGTGTGTGTGTGTGTGTGTGTGTGTGTGTGTGATGTTGTACATGTGTGAATGGAGGTGCCAGCATGGCAATAGTGTATGTGTCCATAGGACAACTTAGATGTTAGTCTTTACCTTCGTTCTTATCTGAGACAGAATCTCTTTTATGATACTTCGGATGCCAGGCTAATTGGCCAATGGGCTTTCAGGGACTCTGCCTTTATCTTCTATCTTGCTATAGAAGTGCTGAGATTATACACATGTATCACCATATCAAGTTTTATGTGGATTCTTGTGATTCTGATCCTCATGAATTCACGGTATACACTCTACCTACAGCCTTCAAAAATCATTAATGAGTAAGACGTTGTCGCATAAGCTTCAAGATGTCAGTGAGTGTAACCCAACTGAAGGATCAGAGAACCACCCTCCATCTCTCTGTGCTGGATGACAAAGGAGAGTGTGACCAGCTGCTTCTCATTCATGCTGCCATGCATTTCTGCGGGATAGATGGTAATCTCTCAAACCTTTACATCCTTAAATTGCTTCTTGTCAGGTTACAAGAAAGGTGAATAATAGTTCGCCTCTCATAGCAAAGTCACCACTTAAGCATAATATATAAGATCTGTGTAAGAAGGGAATTAGCCAGTATGGGAGGGGAATCCATATTGTATCCTCTCCAAATGTTTAGCTGGTACAATCAAGATTAGGATCAACTGTATCCCCTTTGGATAGTGTTTTGATTCTAGTATCTTTAAAAGCATATTGAGTAATCATGAGAACAGACTATAGCATGGTACTCCCCTGCATAGCATAATCATGGCATAAGCTCCTGGGTACAAGTATTTGCAAATGATTGTCTCTAGCAAGCCACTAAAATGGAATTTCACAGAGACCCGGTTTTCCTGGTATCATAGGTTCCAGGGAAATGTGTAGGAAATTTAAACACCAAACATATTTTATAGCAAGAGTCCTGCATGTCAGAAGGTCTAAAAATCCAGAGAGAGTTGTGTCTGTTGCTTTGTTTTCTTCAAACTATATTATGGTCATATTTAGACATAGTATCATCTATAGCCAAATAATGGCCAATGACTTGAAACACAAGATTGAAAGCATAAACTTTCCTTTGAGGGGACAGGGCTTGCTTCTTCCCTGTTGCTGCTGAGGAAACTCGTTTTAATCTTGAGCTTTAATCTGTCCCTTTCTGGAGACTGAAGCATTCCTCTGTGTCTACAATAGAAAAATGACACCAATTTAGCCCTGCACTTTGCAAACCCACGCTTGTGCTTGTCATATTTCTTGAATTATCACAGTTGTCCATCACTGTGTCAGACAGAGCAGGAAATTGGGCTGTGGGTTGGGTCCTGCCAAGATACAGATTTCTATAAAAGATTCATAAGAAAAGTGCTTTTTTACAGGATGATAGCTAGTGTGTGTGTGTGTGTGTGTGTGTGTGTGTGTGTGTGTGTTCCTTCAACTTGGGGAATATAAGTGCTTTTAGTCACAAACACCCTTCTGTACTTCCTTAGTTTTAGGGATTTCATGAATTTGGAGTTTAGTTTGGGTCCTTGAGCTGAGCTAATTGTCTGAGGTCAGAGGACTCTACTGATGCTTTTGCATATTCAAGCAGATATACTGAATTTTGCCCAGGGTAATGGATCACAATAAAGCTGTTAAGTCAAGATTTTAAAAATTAATATAATCTGCAATTTTAATGGTGCCAGGCAGTTTAAAGGTCTCTGAGTTCAGCACATTTATTTTGCAGACGAGAAAACAAACATCCAGAGAGCTGTTAGGGTTTACCAAGGGTCACGTGACCAGTTAACAGCAGACCCGGTCTCAGAGCTTCAGAGTGAAAAGCACTTTCATTTTCAAGGTATCAAATGTTGAAACAGAGTGAAAAGTCCAGAGGAAGATAACTTGACTAACAGCTGTATGTTAGGCACGCAGCTGTCAAGTGTTATTTCTTCTGTATATTTCCTTTTTAAGTCAATAAAACATTAATCAATGTCACCATGTGATTTTTGGTTATTTATACTTTGTCTTACAAATAGAATCAAACTGGATGCATTTTTCTGTAACTTGGTGTTTATCTGATTGTATTCTCTCTCTCTCTCTCCCTCTCTCCCTCTCTCTTTCTCTCTCTCTCTCTCTCTCTCTCATACTTTCTTTTGCAGTTCTTTAGATTGAACCCAGGGCCCGATGAACAATAGACAAATGCTCTACCTCTGAGCTACATCCCTACCCTTGACATTCACTCTAATTGCTTGCCATTGTTTTCAAAGTTATGGTTCATTCATTTTTACAGCTTTCAATCTTGTAAACATATCGCTGTGTATCTATTTCCCTTTAGGCATATATTGAGATTTGGATCATCACACTATGATAAATAATTTTTGTGAACATCTCCTGTGTTCAAATGCAGGAATTTCCTGGTTATATTCTTAGAAGCTGTATATTCAACATTACCTGTATCACTAAATTACTCTGCAATGTGTTTGATAGAATTGTTAAACAACATTAATACAATGGGTAGAAAATGTTTACCACTGTGATTTCAACAATGTTTTCCTCTTTAAAATTAAAATCCATAACCATTCCATATCTGTTATCAGTTAGCTACAGGATTTTGCAATAGAGTTAAATAACTAATACCACCAAACGTAGAAGCAAGTATTGCTTTTATATGTCTACTGGACATATACTGGTGTATGTATACTGGTGTTGCTATGCTTGGTACTACAGGCCTTGCAATGTTCTGTCTGTAAAAGCAAAAGCACAGGACTACATATCTCATGGCCTTAGTCATCTTACAGGCCTGTTTGTGACCCGTCCGATGATGTCCCAGTGACCAAATCTGGGTGCTTAGCTGAGTCCAACCTGGGGAAAATTCATCCCTTTAAGGACAAGCAAACACACTAGTGCTACAAGGAAAGAGAAAGCTGTGCTCTGTGTCTTGACATAAACATTGTTGGGCACCCTGGCTTCCTCTTCTGGGACTTGCTAGTTGAGTTGTTACTCATTTTGCTCTTGAACTGTGCCATTTACTCAGTAGTTTTAATATCACTTGTCCTATTCATTCTAGTAATGCAATAATAATTGATATTTGATGTAATAGGTTCTCACATTTTGCTCTTTAGAATAGTAGTAGGTCTTCTGGTTTTCTTCACCCTGAGCTGAACCTGTGCCATTGCTCTCTTTACCCAAATCCTGCTGAAAGGAGTGCTGACACACCTGAGAGCAGAGGTAAGACCACTACTTCTGCTCCGAGAGACCAGCGCTGAGCTCTCAGGGGACAGGAACTGAGGAGCAGTCTGGGACAAGACCTTTCTGGTTTCTGCCCGAGCCCAATTCTGAGCCTGTGCCACAACTCTCTGTACACAGATCCCATGGGGATAGAGCTGGATTCTGAGAATTGCAGAAAATCCTGAGAGTTCAGGGGCGGCCACCACTTCTGCTCACATTCTGGACCAAAGAGGAACCTGACTGGAGACCTCTGGACACAAGAACTGAGGAGCAGTCTGGGACAGGATCCTTCTGGTTTCTGCCTGCACCTGGAGGTGACCCTGGGACACAGCTCCCTATATCCAGATTCCAATGGGAAAAAGCTGGTTTCCAGGAGTGCTGACACACAGGCTTACAGGAGGGGTCAGAGACAGCAAGACCAGCTAACAGCAGAGATAAGCAGATGGTGAGAGGCAAAGGCAAGAACCTAAGCAACAGAAACCAAGGCCACTTGGCATCATTAGAAGCCAGTTGACCCATCAGAGAAGGTCTGGCTACCCCAACAAACCAGAAAAGCAAGATGTTGATGTAAAACCACAGCTCACGTTGATGTTAGAGGACTTTAAGAAGGACATAAATAATTCCCTTAAAGAAATACAGGACAACACTGGTAAACATGTAGAAGTCCTTAAAGAGGAAACACAAAAATTCTCTAAAGAATTACAGGAAAACACAACCAAACAAGTGAACAATTTGAACAAAACCATCCAGGATCTAAAAATGGAAATAGAAACAGTAAAGAAAGCACAAAGAGAGACAACCCTGGAGATAGAAAACCTAGGAAAGAGATCAGGAGTCATAGACTCAAGCATTGCCAACAGAATATAAGAGATAGAAGAGAGAATCTCAGGGGCAGAAGATACCATAGAAAACATTGACACAAACTTCAAAGAAAATGCCAAACACAAAATACACAAAGCTCCTAACCCAAAATGTCCAGGAAATCCAGGACACAATAAGAAGATCAAACCTAAGACTAATAGGTATAGAAGAGAACGAAGATTCCCAAATTAAAGGGCCAGTAAATATCTTCAACAAAATTATTGAAGAAAACTTCCCTAACATAAAGAAAGAGATGCCCATAAACATACAAGAATCCTACAGAACCCCAAATAGATTGGACCAGAAAAGAAATTCCTCCCATCACATAATAGTCAAAGCACCAAATGCACAAAACAAACAAAGATATTAAAATCAGTAGGGGGAAAAGCTCAAGTAACATATAAAGGCAGACCAATCAGAATTATACCACACTTCTCACCAGAGACTATGAAAAGCTGGAAGATCTTGGGAAGATGTCGTACAAACCCTAAGAGAACACAAATGCCAGCCTAGGCTACTATATCCAGCAAAACTCTCAATTAACATAGATAGAGAAACAAAGATGTTTCATGACAAAACCAAATTTACACAATATCTTCCCACAAATCCAGCCCTACAAAGGATAATAGATGGAAAACGCAAACACAAGGAGGGAAATAACACCCTAGAAAAAGCAAGAAAGTAATCTTCTTGCAACGAACTCAAAAGAAGAGAGCCATACAAACATAATTCCACCTCTAGCAACAAAAATAACAGTTTTTTTTATTCCTATTATCTTTTCAATAGTCCTATCACTATTCCTTAATATCTCTTAACATCAATGGACTCACTTCCCCCAATAAAAAGACATAGACTGGATATGTAAAGAGGGCCCAGCATTTTGCTGCATATAGGAAATGAACCTCAGTGACAAAGACAGTCACTCCCTCAGAGTAAAAGGCTGGAAAATAATTTTTCAAGCAAATGGTTCCAAGAAACAAACTGGAGTAGCAATTCTAATAGACAATAAAATCGACTTTCATTCAAAGGTTATCAAAAAAGATAAGGAAGGGCACTTCATATTCATCAAAGGAAAAATCCACCAAGATGAACTCTCAATCCTAAATATCTATGCTCCAAATACAAGGGCACCTACATACATAAAAGAAAGCTTACGAAAGCTCAAAGCACACATTTCACCTCACACAATAATAGTAGGAGACTTCAATACCCCACTCTCAACAATGACAGATCATGGAAACAGAAACTCAGCTGAGACATAGAGAACTAACAGAAGTTATGAACCAAGTGGATTTAACAATATCTATAGAATATTTCATCCCAAAACAAAAGAATATACCTTCTTTTCAGCACCTCATGGTACCATCTCCAAAACTGAACATACAGTTGGTCACAAAACAGGGCTCAACAGAGAAAAGAAGATTGAAATAATCCCATGTAATCTTATCAGATCACCACAGATTAAGACTGGTCTTCAATAACAACAAAAACAACAGAAAGCCCACATACATGTAAGTGGAACAAAATGAGAACTTGGTCAAGGAAGAAATAAAGAAATTAAATACTTTTTAGAATATAATGAAAATGAAGGCACAATCAACCCAAACTTATGGGACACAATGAAAGCAGTGCTAAGAGGAAAACTCATAGCTCTCAGTGCCTTCAAAAAGAAACTGGAGAAAACATATACTAGCAGCTTGACAACACACCTAAAAGCGTTAAGAAAAAAAAACCAAATACACCCAAGAGGAGTACTCGGCAGTTAATAATCAAAGTCAGTGCTGAAATCAACCAAGTTGAAACAAAAAGAACTATACAAAGAATCAACAAAACTAGAAGCTGGTTCTTTGACAAAATCAACAGGATAGATGAACCCTTAGCCAGACTAACCAGAGGTCATAGAGTATATCCAACTTAACAAAATCAGAAACAAAAAGGGAGACATAACAACAGAATCTGAGGAAATAAAAGAAATCATCAGATCCAACTACAAAAGCCTATATTCAACAAAACTGGAAAATCTGGATGAAATGGAGAATTTACTAGACAGATACCAGGTACCGAAGTTAAATCAGGATCAGATAAGGTATCTAAATAGTCCCATAACTCCTAATGAAATAGAAGCAGTCGTTAATAGTCTCCTGGCCAAAACAAAACAAAACAAACAAACAAAAAAACAATTTGCCTTATGAATATCAATACAAAAATACTCAATAAAATTCTCGCAAACGAATGCAAGAACACATCAAAGAGATGATCTATCATGATCAATTAGGTTTCATCCCAGAGATGCAGGGATGGTTCAATATAAGGAAATTCATCAACACAATCCACTATATAAACAAATTCAAAGGAAAAAAAACCCACATGATCTTAATAGAGAAAGCATTTGACAAAATTCAACTGCCCTTCTTGTTAAAAGTCTTGGAAAGATCAGGAATTCAAGGCCCATACCTAAACATAGTAAAAGCAATATATAGCAAACTAGTAGCCAACATCAAACTAAATGGAGAGAAACTTGAAGCAATCCCACTAAAATCAGAAACTAGACAAGGCTGCCCACTCTCTCCCTACTTATTCGATATAGTACTCGAAGTCCTAGCCAGAGCAATCAGACAACAAAAGGAGTTCAAAGGGATACAAACTGGAAAGGAAGAAATCAAAATATCACTATTTGCAGACGATATGATAGTATACTTAAGTGACCAGAAAAGTTCCACCAGAGAACTCTAAGCCCAATAAACAACTTCAGCAAAGTGTCTGGATACAAACTTAGCTTAAACAAATCAGTAGACTCAAAGGATAAACAGGGTGAGAATGAAATCAGGGAAACGAATATTATAAAATATTGTAAAATTCTTTGGTGTGACTCTAACCAAGCAAATGAAAGATCTGTTTGACAAGGTCTTCAAGTCTCTGGAGAAAGAAACTGAAAACGATCTCAGAAGATGGAAAGACCTCCCATGCTCATGGATTGGCAGGATTAATATTGTAAAAATGGCCATCCTGCCAAAAGAATTCTCCAGATTCAATACAATCCCCATCACAATTCCAGCTCAATTCTTCATAGAGTTAGAAAGCAATTTGCAAATTCATTGGGAATAACAGAACACCTAGGATAGCAATAACTATCCTCAACAACAAATGAACTAGACAAGGCTACTACAGTGCAATAGTGATATTCTCACTGAGGAATATTCATTGGCTGGGAAGCACCTAAAGAAATGTTCAACATCTTTAGTCATCAGTGAAATGCAAATCAAAACAACCCTGAGATTCCACCTCACACAAGTCAGAATGGCCATGATAAAAAACTCAGGAGACAACAGATACTGGCAAGGATGTGGAGAAAGAGAAACACTCTTCCATTGTTGGTGGGATTGCAAACTGGAACAACTGGAAATCAGTCTGAAGGTTCTTCAGAAAACTGGAGATTGTACTACCTGAGGACCCAGCTCTACCACTCCTAGGTATATACCCAAATGATGCTCCAACATATAACAAGGACACATGCTCCACTATGTTCATAGCAGCCTTATTTATAATAGCCAGAAGCTGTAACAACCCAGATGTTCCTCAACACAGGAATAGATACAGAAAATGTGGTACATTTACACAATGGAGTACTACTCAGCTATTAAAACCAATGACTTCATGAAATTCATAGGCAAATTGATGGAACTAGAAAATATCATGCTGAGTGAGGTAACCGAATTACAAAAACAAAAACAAAAACAAAACAAAACAAACAAACAAACAAAAAAACCTGCACATCCTATGCGCTCACTGTAAGTGGATATTAGCCTAAAATCTCAGATTACCCAAGATACAATCCACAGACCACATGACGCTCAAGAAGAAGAAGTACCAAAGTACAGATGTTTCCGTCCTTCTTAGAAGAGGGAACAAAAATAATCATAGAAGGAAATACAGAGACAAAATTTGGAGCAGAGACTGAAGGAAAGGCCATTCAGAGACTGCTCTGGGGATACAGTCCATATATATACAACCACCAAACCTAGACAATATTGGTGATGCCAAGAAGTGCGTGCTGACAGGAGCCTGATATAGCTGTCTCCTGAGAGACTCAGCAATAGCATGTAAATACAGAGGCGAATGCTAGCAGCCAACCATTTATCTGAAAATTGGGTCCCCACTGGATGATTTAGAGAAAGGATTGAAGGAGCTGAAGGGGCTTGCAATCTGATAAGAACAATACCAACCAGAGCTTCCAGGGACTAAACCACCATCCAAAGATTACACATGGACAGACCCATGGCTCCAACTGCATATGTAGCATAGGATGCCCTTGTTGGGCACCAATGGGAGGAGAAGCCCTTGGTCCTGTTAAAGCTTGACCCCCAGTGTAGGGGAATATCAGGGCAGGGAGGTCTGAAGGGATGGGTGGTTGGGTGGGGGGAGTGCCCTCATAGAAGAAGGGAGAAGGGGATGGGATAGAAGTTTATGGACAGGAAACTAGGAAAAGTGATAGCATTTGAAATGCAAATTAATTATAAAATATTTAATAAAAATTAAAAATGGTAGAAGTGTGTTGAAAACCAGTTTTTCAAACATCAAAAGAATACCTGCTTCCCCATATCCTAAACTACAATATAAACTTTACTAAGATATTTTTACATGAACTTTTCATTTTATGAGATTATAATGTATTTATAACTATTCTCCTTTTCCCTCCCTCCCTCCCTCCTTCCCTCCCTCTCTCCAAATTTCCTATGACCTAGCAGTTTATGCATTTCTCCAAGGCTTTCCTCTAAGGTCTATGGTGTTGAATTTTGATCAGAATGGTAATTTTCTACAGAGAAGTTTGTTTGTTTGTTGTTTGTTTTGTTGTTGTTTTGTTTTTTTCTTTTTCAGTTTTAGTGTGTTGTGGTTTTGTTTTTACTTACTGCCAGCAATTGTTTATTTCCTTCTTGATTTCTTCTTTGACCCACTTACCAATTGGTTTAATTTCTAGAGGTTCTTTTGCTACTGATTTTGGGCTTCATTGTGCCATGCTCAGACAGGACCATGTGGAATTATTTCAGTTTTCCTGTACTTGTTGAGCTTTGTTTTGTGGCCCAGTATACAGTGTGTTTTAAAGAGTGTTGTAGACCGCTGAGAAGAGTGTGTATTCTGTAGTATTTGTGTAGAATAGTGGGTAGGTATATGTTAGGTCTATTTAATATATGGTGTCATTTAATTCTAATGTTCCTTTCTTTTTGATTTGGATGACCCATCCATTGGAGAAAGTGGGATACTAAAATCACCTAGTATTACAGAATTGGGAGTAATATGTGGCTTATGACTCAGTAGTATGCTTTCGTAAGACTGGGTATGTTAGAGTTTTTTTGCATATATGTTTAGGATTGTAATTCCTCTTGGGTGATTCCTTGATCAGAATGCAGTGCCTTTCTTTCTCCTCTGATTAATTTTGGTAGGGTATGTGTTTTGTCAGATAATAGATTAGTGATGTCTGCTGATTTCCTGCTCTCATTTCCTTGGAGTATTTTCTTCAGTCCTGTCACCCTAAAGTGATGTTTTTTCCATGGTAGTAGGGTCTGTTTCTTACAGACAGAAAAAGAGTTGGGGTGTCTTCTTTATTTCCATTCAGCTAACCTGTGTCTTTTGATTGTGGAGTGGAGACCATTGGCAGAGAGTTCATATTGAAAGTAATGTGTTGCTTGCAATAATTCCATGGCTTTTTGCAGTTAGCATTTTTAGTCCTATTTCATGTTTCTGTAATTATAGCATTGTTTGTATTCTTCTCTATATTGTTTCTCAGCTCTGCTTATACCACATCTGTCCTAAATATTATTTCCAGTAGTCTCTGCAGTGCTGCTTCGGTGGCCATGAACTTTTTAACATGTTCTTACCATAGAACATTTTTCTTTCTCCCCCAACTATGTTAGATACTTTTGCTGAGTAAAGTGGTCTGAGCTGGAACACGGTCTTCTAGAACTTGAAGTTCACTGTCCCAGGTTCTTCTGATCTTTAAAGTTTCCATTGAGAAACTGGTTCTATTTCTGCTCCATTTCCCTTTGTATGTGACTTGCAGAAGTTTTTTCTTGTAGCTTTCAATATCCCATTTTATTTTGTCTATGTAATGTTTCACCTATGACATACTATGGGGAATGTCTATTTCTGTCGATTTGGTGTTTGCTGTTCTGTGTGTCTCCTGTATCAGTGTGAGTATGTCTTGATTGAGGGGGAATATGGTGTGAGGGACAAGGGAAGAGTTGGATGGGTGGACAGGGAAGAGTAGAGATTTTATAAATCATGCATGAACTTCTCCAAAAAATAAACAAGTTGTGTTGCTTGTACTGAGCACGAATTCTTAAAGACAACACATATAATGGACCTACAGGTTTGGTCAGTCAATAACAGTTGAAAGGCAAGGGGCTGACGTTAGTAGGAAATATGAGACATCAGTCTATACTCATCAGGTTGAGAAAATAAATGGCCCATGTTAAAAACAAATCTTTTAGAAAATGGAGAATTGGAATACCCAAAAGGATGCAGTATTTTCTTCTCAGCTATTGTGGGAGCATGAGGTATTTTTAAATAAACATAGAGAAAAGACACAACTACAATAGTATCATAAATATATCTAGAAAAACCTCATTCTTAGTTACAATGAAAAGATTTGGTTTTCCCTTTCTTGTACCTTCTGTTCCCATTACCTACTGTTGCATGGCTAAGTATCATGAAACTTGGGGCATATAACAACTATTTAGGAGGTTCATGGGTTCTGGGGATCAGGAAGTAGGGCAGGACTCAGCAGGAAAAGTTTCTCTCTGTTCTGCCCTGACTGTGATCTCAGCAGGAATGCTCAAAGGCAACTAATCATCTGGGGAAGAAATAAAACAACAAAAGTCTCTCCACTCCCACCTCCATACCAGGTTAGTGATGCTGCCCCTTGGTTAGGAATTTAGCCAAGACCTCGAAATTCTCTTTCTGTAGTCTGGGATTCCAGACCCTGATTTCCCAAGGTCAGAATCTCAAGGGAGAACCAGGCAGAACTTTACCTTAAATGTCATTCGTGTCTTTTTTGCAACAGGATATTTTCTGAGGAATTTACAAAAGCACTGAGTTTCAAGGTGTGAGAAGTAGGTTGTAGTCCACGTCAAGATAGTTTTATAGACAACGGATGAGGAACCAGAAATATCACTGCATTAAGTTTTTGATAATACTATCTGTCACACCATTCTCCAGCAATACCTCCCATCAGGCATTTTAATGAAAAGGGAACTTCTGTAAAGATCTACAGTTAAGTAAATCAAATGCTGCCATTTATTAACAACACAGGAACATGCACTACTATAGAAATTAGTATTTCTGAATAGAATACTTGCTGGTACACAATTAAACATAACAGAAAAATCAAACAACATTCATTAAAGGTATAAATGTATAAGAGAAAGGATCACTAAGCCAATGATTTATACAGTAGGCAAAAATCTAGCATAAAACAGAAGAAAAAATATTGTATCCTACAAAGTAGGGTTTTGTTTCCTTTTTATCATTTCACAATAAACAATTGATTTTTCTCCTTTATTTTCATATCCACGGAAATGTACTTCTGTCTTTTCATTGTAAAATAAGAGAAGAAAGGCTGGAGATTTGGCTCAGCTGGCCTAGAATGTATGAGGATCTGAGATTGAGTCCCAGCACCCAAAAATAAAACAAAACAACAACAAGGAAAACACAACAAAAAAGAAAAACAAAAAATAACACTTGCATTGCATCAATTTTAAAATTAGACAGTATGTTTTTCCTCTAGTAATAAACTGTGGTTTATTTGTTACAGTAAAGTGAGACGAGGATGCTAGAAATTTCCAAAGGATGACAATATAGCTACTCCCCTGATCTGACAGAACAGGGATGTATGTATGTATGTATGTATGTATGTATGTATGTATGAATGAATGTATGAATGGAGGGATGGATGGAGGGATGGAGGAAAAGAGGAGGAAAAGAAGGAGGAGGAAGAGGAGGAGGAGGAGAAGGAGGAGGAGGAGAAGGAGGAGGAGGAAGAGGAGGAGGAATAGAGAGCCCAAATCCTGCCAGCCAGAGAAGTATGGTCAGAGCACAAATGTGGGGGAGGGTCAAGCAGAAACATCATTGCAGCTCCAAGCCCTCCTTGCTGGATCTGCACTGATTTATGTTTAGAATGCTTTAAAGCTGTGTTTATTGAGCCAATGAAACCTGGGCCCATTGATTTCATCTGTTTCTGTCAACCTACTTCATAGACATTGGAAAGCAGAGAATATGTTGGTAATGTCATTAACTTCCTCTCCTCCCTCAGACATCTATTCTCTCTAAAATTAGTTTGTAAAAGTCAATTTTGTCTAAATTTAGTGTGCATCTAATGACAGGCTTCACTCTGGTTTAGTTGTATCAAGATAATATGCAAGCTTGCTTCCCGTTACAGTAAAACTTGGATTTGCCTGCAGCAAAATAGTAGGATGAAACAGAATAAGCAAATGCGTCTAATGAAGAAGATGTGGCCAGGAAGTCTACCGTGAGAGGAATTGTTTTAACTTGGCCTTACGAGCATCAGGAGATGTGAGCCTTTCCAAGGCAGCGTCACCTCTAATTCTCTTTTATCTATGGCAACTGCCCTGCGTCATCAAAGCAGATGCTCCCAGTCCAACATGTTTGCTCATCAAAGGTTATTAAGCGACGGTCTGCTCTATTTATTATGGCCAGAAAAATGACTATTATATTATATAAATTAAATTAACGTGACTATCATATTTAACAGCTTCCTTTAGGCTTATTGGTACAAGCATTCAGAAATGTGAGTGACTAAACATGAATACACACACAGACGCTTAAGCTCATGCTGTTTGTTTGCACATCCCTCAATTTCAGTCACTCTAATTTATACAAATTTCTAACCAGTTGGACTTCAAGGCCTTTTCACCAAGCATGGATTAGAGTGGGAGGATTGTTCTAAAGAGTGCTGTGATGGACACAGGATGGGATAATGAATAATTTGACAGTAGGAAGGGAGACAGGAGAGTGCATTGTAAAACACATTCAGGCTGCGACAGTGTGTGGCTGCTCACTTCTCCAGCCCCCGGGAACTTTACCGATTAGGGCCTGAGCTAGCTTTCCTCCACTTACTGCGGTGCTCCATGGATTCCTGTGGTTCTCCATGAGATTGAAGACCCACGAAGCCTGATACAAGCAGACTGTCTAAATGACTTCAGTATGTGTAGAATCAGAGCTTTGAGCTCTTCTATTACATTTAATCAGAAGCAGGCATTGGGGTAATAATTGAAAATGTGATTTTTAAAAAAAAATGTAGTAGGGATTATTTCAGTAAACAATTTGAAGCTAATTCCACCTGCACAGGTTAAGTTTAAACTTGAATGTCCCAAATGGTCATGCGCATTCAGACCAAGGGGGAAAAATCTATTGTTTTGTGGTTTTAGACTATCGCAAAAGGAAAAGAAGAAATTCTGGAACTCTGGCTTTCCTACCGTCGGCCCCAAGTGAATCAGTGAGCTGCTCAAAGCTAACCTTATGGCTTCCTGTTCCTTGGCTCCTCACCAGCCTTTCCCTCTGACTCTACTTCCTCCTTTCTCCGCTTGGATCACATAAGCTTTCCAGTCTGCTCCATGCCCATGAATGACAATCTTAGCCTCCTCTAGAAGAAAACTCCATCTGCTATTAAACATCCAGAAGCAGATAAGAGGCAGTGTTAGACGCCCTCTTCAGAATGTGGAACTGGGGTGCCCAGGCTCAAGTATCTACTAGACATTTGAAATGGGGGTTGTTCAAATTGAGATTTCTGTGAGCACAAAAATTACACACTGGGGTTCTAGAACTTTTTTAAAAGAATGTAAACTATCTTGAAAAACCTGTATATTGATTACGTATTGTAATGGTAATACTTTAGGAAAACTGGGTTAAATGAACATTGGTGCATAAATTAATTTCACTTATTTTCATCTGTATTTTTAATATGGCTACCGGAATGTCTTAAACTACATATTTGGCAAATCTTTGTACTGGACATGATTGGTCTGGAAACTAAAGGTTTATTCATATTCAACATAATAAGAAAAATGAAGTTGAGACACAGATATTCTAAATGTTATTGAACATAATTTGCTCGTGAATTCAGGAAATCTTAGCTTCTTTTGAAGAAGAAACACCCAGGGATGCTTGTGAGCTTGAGTTCCATCAGGAGACCAAGGGACCTTCACTTTGTGTAACATGTATAGATAATGTTGCAAGATTATAATTAACAAAAAAGAAAGAAAGTTGTTTTAACCAAAAAACACCCTTAAAAAGAGTTTCTTAAAAAACAACTAAACAACAACAACAACAACAAAAACAAACCACTGTTGCCTTCTGAGCCAAGTAGAATATTACCATCCTTGAAATCCGCAATGCTTTCTTTATGACACCCAAGAAAGCCAATGCTTAAGACACCCAAGGGATCAATCAGGACCCCGGGTTGAGAACCACTGCTCTAGCCTGTTCGAGTTGTTAGCATTAGGAAAGACCATGCCCAAAGTGGACATAGGAATGCAGAAACTCTCTAGGAGAGGAGTGTGCTAACAGCCTTTGAAACGTCCTCTCTTTGTGGAAGTGAACACATTAAATAATCAAAATGACACTTCACTGGTTGAGTGTATTCTGACTTTCCATCCCCAGCATCCCTCCTCCACTAGGATTTCCTTTCAGTTTGTATCCGCTCATGTGGGCATCTGTTCTTTCCAGCAGTTATAATTCTCACTATAAATTTGTAAACTGACATTTTGATTCATGTATTTAGACTTGAGGATTACTAACTGTGAGTCATCATCTTTGAATCTGGTCAACTCTGGGACTGATGAAATCAAATTCCGGAACTGTGAGAGCTCAAGGCTGGTCTTGAAGGATTTTCTTTTCTTTCTCTTCTTCCTTCTTTCTTTCTTTCTTACTGGTATTTTTAAACTTACATTTCAAATGTTATCCCCTTTCCCAATTTCCTGTCCAGGACAAGACTCTTATTTCCTTCCTGTGGCAGCTTGTGTCGTTCCTTGGTTGTCTCTAGTTCTTTGTCTAAGGGTAAGGTACTGTGATGGTTTGCATATGCTTGGCACAGGGAGTGCCACTGTTAGAAGGGTGTGTCCTTGTTGGAGGAAGTGTTTCACTGTGGGGTGGGCTTGGAGACCCTCCTCCTAGCTGTCTGAGGATGCTCAGTTTGTTCCTGGCTTCCTTTGGATGAAGATATAGAACTCAGCTCCTTCTGTACCAAACCTGCCTGGATGCTGCCATGCTTTCGCCTTGATGATAATGGACTGAACCTCTGAACCTGTAAGCCAGCCCCAATTCAATGTTGTCCTTTATAAAACTTGCATTGATCATGGTGTCTGTTCACAGCAATAAAGCCCTAAGACAAGGACTGTGTCATGTTCTCCCCCTTTCAATTTAGTATATTTATTGCCAAAGTTCAGGTCTTGTTCAAACAGCAATTTCTAGGAGAGAATGTGTCATAGAGGACATTTTGCTATTTTGGCTTTTACAGTCTTTCTATGATGCTGTCTGAGCTCTAGATGTATGAGCTATGATGTAGATATATCACATGGGGCGAGACTCCCACAATCCATTGATATCTCATGAGGATATCTCCACTTGCTGTAAAGAGGCATCTCTTTGATGAGAGGTAGTTCCTACAAGTGTAAGAGTATAAGAGTTAGAATGTAGTTAGCAACTAGGCTGGTTTAGTAAAGTTGTAGCAGTAGATTCTTTTCTAAAATCCATGACTTCATTAGCCTCAGTTTGTTGGTCAGGTGTCTAGTACCAGGCATGATTTTCCTCCTGATGAGTGTTCACCTTAAGTCTAATTAGAGAGCTGTTGGTTATGACCAACATAGAAGAGCTATTTATTACAGCTTGTATTTTGTTTTCTGGTATCACAGAAGGTAGATTTCTGGATTGAGGCTTTCTGGTCACATCTGAGTTGATTAGCCTGAATCCTGTGTCTAAGTGTCTTTGGCATTAGACACCCAGCTTCAACCACTGAGAGGAACCCAAGGACTCTTCAAAGGATATTTCTCATGCCTGGTACTAAAAAGTATGGCTGTGAGAAGCATTTCCAGCCCAAGTGGCTTAATTTCCTAAAACTGTGTGTGTGTGTGTGTGTGTGTGTGTGTGTGTGTGTGTGTGTGTGTGTGTGTGTGTGTGTGTGTGTTATAACTTTAGGCAATATAAAATAATGATACCTTGAGAATTTATCAAACAATCTGGTTTTATTTGTCCCTCATTCCTCCTTCTCCATCTGTATTGATCTCCTTCCTCTTTCTCCAGATGAAACTCCTTCAGAAAATATTAATTAGATTCAAATTAATTTCAAGAAGATATAATTATCATTGTCATTATTATTTTGGAATCCCTATATGTCCTTTCACATTTCCACTTCTTTCTTGCTTCTACAAAGAAGCACATATCCTGCATTATATTGTCCTTTAATTAAAAAATACAGAGAGAAATAAAATCCAAGCACTCTTGACAATTGTGAACACCAATGGCTAAACTTAGAAGTTAAAGTTTTTGTTATGTTTTTGATTACCGTTTATGATTAATTTTGCAACTTTTTAAAAAGTAAAATTTGTGACTATTATTCACTTTTGGTGAGGCAGTTAGAAGTGCACTTTTCATGGCTATCACAAAACCTGGTGGTTGAAAGGGACTCTAGCGTGTCTGTATCACTTCTCATATATGCAGGAGGCAGAGCAAACTGGGTATGTGCTTATAAATCATAGCTCCTTGTAGATACTCTGTAGATTCCTGTGAGTAAGGTGATCATCAAGCCAGAGTCTCTAAGAGAGACAAATAAGTATCATGATACAAAATGGGGATATATTCTCCTTGAACTGGCACTGAGGTGATCTAACTACCCTATTAGGTTATATACCACTAGAAAAAAAATCTTCAAAATTTGGTTCTATCCTAGGTAGGTTTTGACTACTCTTATTTTAGGAAATAGAAAAACATCTTAAAGCTTAATGCTTGCCAGCTGAACATCTGATAGACAGAAAATTTGCTTACTTAAGGTATAATTTGTGTATTTATGTTTTTCCTTTTAAAGTGAACAGTGATTTGCTAATTAGGAATTTTTAATGGATGGTTTTTTTTTGTGGTATACAGGAACCTGAATCCTGGCCCAGGGGATAGCAATCCATACAGGGAGGACTGTAGGGAAGAATACATTACAGTAATCGATTTCAGAAGCCTGCTTCAAAAGAAGGTATTTTAATGGTTCTGTGGAAAATCACAGTTCTGTTTTGAAAGCACAGTAATGGAAATTCTTGAAGCTAAAGGGCTGTGGTTAGAGACATTAGGTTCTTTGCAAAAGTCTGCTAGTCATTAAGAGAGTCCCTCCATCTGAATTTGCTGCCTTCTGTATTATGCCCCTGAAATGAAATAAAATTGGTTTAAGACTTTGAAGGAGCAAAGTCTGTTGAGCTTCACACAGCCCTTGTTTGGGAGAATTGCTGGCTTGTTACTAATGCACTTGCACAGTATCTAGGAGATTTAAACACCAGCAAAACCCAGATTTGGAGAGAAAGGGACTCAGGATAGTGTCTTGGGTGAAGTGTCTGGGATGAGGATCATGCACTTTGGAGCTCTTCCTTAGCCCAAGAATTAGGCATGATGAATTGGTGACATTTGAGGCAAATTGTATTTCATAACGTATCGATTCGTGGACTTGCTTCGGGGATTTTTATCTGTGTAATTCCTTTGATTTGTAAGACCTCTGGACTATAATTGTCCTTTACTGTGCCTCATACTCCTTATTAAAAACTGACGTGTGCATGTAGAGATAAAATGGACTATACAATGAGAAGTGACATTTAGAAAACAATGCTCAGATTACATGGTGCCTGTGGAAGTCTAGAATTAGTGTATGCATAGAAAGCAGCATCTACCTGATGTCTTTTTCAAGATACCTAGGACAGGTTATGATTTATATACTTGATCACACTCTCAACTAACTTTCTCTTGACATGTCATAAACACCAGGAATACAATAAGGAGTACCTAAGTTGTAAAAATGCATCTGAAACTTGAGTCCTCAGAGGCAGCACTGCCCTGAGAGTGAAGACAATGCTCCTTTTTCCCTTTTCCCACCATTTTGGCATAAAAGTATGCTACTGTCTGCTTCCTTCCAGCTGTAAGAAAAGACCTTCTCATTTTAGCCCCAATCGTCCTCACTCATTTGTGTAGGTTATTTATCATGTCTCTAATTAGCTCCTAGGAAACAAACAGCCTGATTAGTGTTTGCTTTAGGAGAAAGATAGCATCAGTGATTTTTAAAAGGCTACTTTGTTGCTCTTATTCTGGGCTCAACACCCTTTGATGACTTCCTGTTGGATTAAGATAAGGAACAGCATCCTTAATATGGCCTCTAACTTTGAATGGAACTGGCACATGTCTCCAGTTTATTCATTGCAAACGGTCTTTCTAGATCTTGAAAAGCCAAGCCCTAACCTTAGGATTTTCACTATAGAATCCATTGAGGAGTACAGAGGAGCAGAGAGATCAGGCCAGGTTCACTGAATTCAGAGAACATGTTGGCAGAAATGTTAAACTGGGGAATAGAAGACGAAAGAATTTAATGTTTTGGCAACTATCAGGGTGATGTGGAGCCAGGATAGCTGGAGTTAAGCCAGTGAAGCTGAATCAGATCAGTTTGAACAGCTGAAATACACTTTTGTTTGGGTAGAGTCCTCTCCATATGCTAGGGCTGTTAATAACTAGAAATGCCATATGCAAATGGGAAAACAATAAATCAGCAGCAAACTTGTGAACCAAGAATACAACTTCTAAACTAAAAGATCTTTGACTGACCTGTTAGAAATGAAGAAATACAGCAACCATTTAAATTCCATATCACCCCTTGGTTCTGATGGCCACACTACTGATGGATGGGAACTTCTAGACTGAGAAGTAGAACTTGTTATTCTGATATGACAACTTATCAATCAGACTAGTTAGGTATTCCTATCCATGAGACAAATTTGTTGCTGCAACTGAAAGGGTTAGGATGTGTTGTAGGATGGAGAATTGTTCTTTAGTATGGTTGTTCTTTCCCTACCTCCTGGTCAACGTAGGCTTCTTCTCTAGACTCAGGCACTAATCTCTTTCTTCCTCACAACATCCCTTTTCTACTACTTATTATTCTTAACGACATGTGCTTCTTTATTCTTCTTAGGATTTAACATAGTTTCACTGAAGTGTTTATTTGTATATTATCTGTCTCCACGATATGAAGTCTGTGAGGGTTTGAATAATACCTGGAAGAAGAAATGTAGAGTCATAAAAAAGAGAACTTACAACTCAGAGTGAGGGACAGCTTTAGAAGATGTCCTTTTAGTAAAAACTCCGTACTGCTTAATGAATAATTGTGTATTGTCTTTATGTCAGAGGTAAGGCTATCAGTTGAGAATAGGGAAGTGGAAGGAGGCTGGAGGTGTGAGCAATGAGATGGGTTGAAATGCACACTCTGGGGATACATGTCAGAGCATTCATTTTGCCTTTGTTATCACTGCCAGTTTTTCCTGGGGATGGGCCAGCACTGAAACAGATGCCAATAGCAGTACTTTTTATTAACAACAACAAAAATAAAAACTACAACAACAACAACAACAACAACTACTACTACTACTACTACTACTACTACTACTACTACTACAACTGCTGCTGCTGCTGCTGCCGCTGCTACTATTACTACTACTACTACAATTACAATGATCCTGCAAATAGACTCTTTGTGGAGAACTCTTGTTACTGCTTCAAGGATATTGACAAGAATTTGACATTGGGCTAGGATACATTTTGCTAGAGAAAAATTATGGTTATGCTCTGATATTGCAAAAGAAACTTTTAAATTATAGTTAGCTATATATATATATACACATATATATTTATATATGTATATAAATACACACACACACAAACATATATATATATATATATATATATATACATGTAAAGCTAATGGAACATTGGCAGTTTACAATTCAATCACAAGCTCAAGGTTTTAATTCCCCTTTGGTTGTCTTCTGAATATAAATTTAAAGATGTTTCTGTCCAAAAACTCAGTTACATAAAACAAAAGGGTCTATTGGTAATGGTAGTACATCAACCAGCTTTTATTATGATTCCTGTAAATTTGTCTAAACCTTGGTATTCTGTAAAAAGCTTACAAATATTGGAAGAAGTGAATCAGGCTTTAAGTGGGTTTGAGTAGTACCCATATAGAAGCTTTAATTACAATAGTAGCTAGCACTACTGCTTCTGCGATTGCTTTGATAATAGTGGTTAGGACAGCTAATGTTAATCATTATCAAATGTTTACTGAGTGTTCAAGAAGATTTAGATAGGCATTTGGAACAACAAATTGATAATCTCCATAATATTCTTCAAAGTATTAGAGGGGAAGTTCAGAGTTTAACAGTAAGAAGCCATCTTGAGGGTTATGTTAAACACCAATGGATGTGTGTCACTTCTAAAATGTACAATGACAATCACTCACTTGCAGGTTATCTGGCATAATTCTAACACCTCTCTAGATATTTTAACTTTGCATACTGAGATTATGAATTTAAGGAATGCTGCTGCACTGAGTTTTTATGATGTGGATATTGCTGATAAAATTATTCATGGCTTTAGGTCAGTATTTCTATCTTGGTCTCTCTTTCAGAATGACATATATAATTTGATCATGTTGGCCTTTCTTGTCCTGGGAATACTTTTATTCCTACCCATTTTGATAAAACTTGCCTTTAATAACACCAGCATGTTGGTAGCCAAAATACATGGCTTGAAATTTAAAATGTATCCCGAGACAGAGCCCTTAATTTAACAGGCTGGCAGTCAATGATGGGTATGATTCTGCACAGAGCCTTACCAACCCAAGACAAAAATACTTTGCCTTAAATAATGCATTTTCAATGATCAGTCAGTAAGACATTCTTTTCAGAACAACCTCAGATGCAGTCTTGTTTATGAAATAAAAATGGGGGAGATGCAGTGAGCTCTTGGTGCTGTTTCAAAGATATGGCAAGATTTTGACATTGGGCTAGGATAAGGAAGTAGGCTCAGGCAAGAATTTGATATTCAGCTAGGATAAGGAAGCAGGCTCAAGATCTTGATAAGACCCTGAATTCCATGGGAACTTTTTTATACCTTCTTTGTTCCTTGATAACTTTATACCTTAGAACTAGCTATATTCCTTTCCTGCACCTAGAATGATATAAAAGCAGACTGGAAATTATTAAACCTGCTTCAGCATTTGCTGGAGTCATACTATAATGCCAAATAATTTTCTTTCTTTCTCTCTTTCTTCCTTTCTTTCTTTTTCTCTCTCTCTCTCTCTCTCTCTCTCTCTCTCTCTCTCTCTCTCTTTCTTTCTTTCCTTCTTTCTTCTTCCCTCCCTCGAGATCCTAGTTGACTGATTGAGCTGGCTTGGTCATTCTTTCACTGTCTGCCATGCCTTAACAGACATTTAAGGTTACTAAGCACTGAATTTTGGGTTATAAATCGAATTAGTCCTTGGAGTGTGCTATGTAACGCTTGCTTGAGTGTTCCCACACTAAAACAGTAGGCTTTGAGTTTAGACTAAACAAGAGGGAGCCCCTGCATAAAACCCAGGGAAGACTGAAGTAGGCAATAGGAAGCTCATCTTTGTTGATTGTAATGATTAAAATTCCGTTTAAATAGTAATCTATGGAGCAATCATAGAAAAGGAAAAGAACATCCCTGTAGTTTAAAGTCACCAAAACCTGGTGCTGATGATTTGGTTTCTTTCTTTTTTGTATGTTATGTTAAAAAGACATTTTGAATCTATTCTTTCATTTCAAGTTTTTAATTTTTTTAATTAAGTAAATTGGTTCTTTGGCAATTTCACACATATACTTAACACATACTGACTACTTTCAATCTCATTTCTACCATTGTCTACTCCTTCTCTTCCCTACAAATCTTTCTTATGCTCATGGCTATTCATTTTGTTTTGTGACCCCTGAGTTTAACTAGGGCCTGTCTGTCTGACTGTGTGTTTGGAGATATCTGTTGGAGGTTTAACCGTGTGTACACAACTGAATGTAAATGATTTATCCTTTCCCAGAATCTATCATTAGCAATTGTTTCAGCAGTATGGAATCAGACACCATGAGCACCTCCCACTTTCATGACTGATTACTGACAAGACCAATCTTGTTAATTTCCAGTACAGGGAATTAGCACCTGTTAGATGGTTTATGATTACAGTGGCAGTGTTCACTCTTGAGTGGGGTGTTTGCCAACCTTTCATCCTAGATTCCTGATCTTACATACTTTCTGCTTCCTCTTCTGCAATATTCTCTAAGCCTGAGTAGAAGGGGTGTAAATATCTTGTCCAGGGCCACTCAATAGTCACTTATTTTCTCAGTGCCTTGGGCAGCAATGAGTCTTCATTCATGGTAGTTCATTGCGAAGATGAGCTTCTTCTAATAGCTTGAGAATAGGTTTTGTAGGGTCCAGTCCACTGTGACTTCCTGGTTTGGTTTCTCGTTCTGTTTGGTTCCTCTGCTGAGGATCCTTATGTTAAAACCTTCGAGGGTTGTGCAGAACAGCAGCTCATCATTAGCCCCAATGTGAATGGATTTGAAGCCAAACCTTGTAAGTGGGATTAATGATCCCATCACTGTTTTTCCATCCCTAGTGAATATTTAACTAAATTATCTCTTGTTCTCTTGATTTTATTTACTCATTAGCTGTATATAATGATGATTCCACCGTGACTAATTTCTCGACCTCACAGGAGGTTGAGACACACTGGTGTGGTGGAAGTTTATGGTGTTGAACAACTCTTCTCTCTCTTACTGCTCCAGAGAGATACAAAGTTATAGGTGGCCATTAGGGGGAAGCCTCTTGAAGGATTGTAGA
The DNA here is from genome assembly GCF_011064425.1 of Rattus rattus. NCBI lineage: Eukaryota > Metazoa > Chordata > Mammalia > Rodentia > Muridae > Rattus > Rattus rattus. The sequence goes on from NC_046159.1 coordinate 130,808,919, forward strand.
ATAAAGTCACTATGGAAGGGAATATGGGTAGAATGCTAGCAAATGCTATAATGGTTGCAACAATTCTGAAGAGGTATGGTGGATGCATTTATTCTTAAGGCAGGGTAGCTCAAGTTGGCCCTGAACTCATTATGTAGACAACACTGACCTTGAAGTCTGACACTACTGCTTTTGCCTCCTAGAGCTAGAGTATTTATCACCATTACTCAATACCAATAGAATGTGTTTACTTATGAAAAATTTCCTCTCTTTATTTCTTTCTTTCTTCTTTCTTTCTTTCTTTCTTTCTTTCTTTCTTTCTTTCTTTCTTTCTTTCTTTCTTTCTTTCTCTCTCTCTCTCTTTCTTTCTTTTTTCTTTTGTGGCTTTTATTTCTCCCGTAGTTCAAATTTTCTCTAAAGTAGCTAATGTAAAATGGAGCCACCTAATTTTCTTGCTTTACTGAGTTTCTTTTGTTCCATAATTTTATAACTCCAGTGACTTAAAGATGGAGTCAGGAAAATCCTAAGTTCAAGGCCAGCCTAGAGCACATTGGTGTAAGAGCAAAAGTGTCTCAGAAATTATTCAATTGATTTTTTTTCCTCAAAAGTATTCCACTATTTGATTCTTTTAGATATTTTTGGTCCCATGATTTTTATTCTGTCTGGGTGCAAATCTCTTCTTTACAACCATGATTCTCCCACAGGATGAAAGCTCATTAGAATATCTGAGTTGAATCAATTTAAAATGTTAAAATGTCAGGTTTGTCTTTTGAAGGGAATTGATGGCAGTAAAGATTGGCAGATTTAATATAGTTTGCATCTTGAACTGGGATGATGGAATCTTTTATGATACATGCTCTGTGCATGTTCTAGGTAAAGACAGGCTGCAGTCACAGACGCTGTTCCCGTTTTTAAGCACTTGCTAGGCAGCTGATATGACTCTCTGGCCATGTTATGACATCTTCCTCAGCAATAAGTGCTTTTACTGTTGTTTATGATAGGCAGAAGGGACTCTGGTCTGGGAGCCTGACAGAACCATTCTAGGCCTGTTCCACCACGACTGTCATGTTACATCTGTCACCATCAATTTTCTTATCTTTTAATGAGGGTGACACCTATGGCCCATCTCATGAGGAATTACAGGCTCCTATATACTATTTATTTATTTATTTGTTTATTTATTTATTTATTTTATGGGGAAGCATGGGGCAGTTAGAGGGAAACTAGAAACTGCTTCTCTCCTTCCATGATGTGGCTCCCTGGGAATAATTTCAGGTCATCAATCTCAATCACATGTGCCTTTATCTGCTTTGCCACTTCTCTGGCCTATCTACTGTACTTTATTTCCATTTCTTTTAGCACACTATATTATAATCTTTTGCTTTAAAATATGGCTATTTAAAGCTTGATGAGGAGATCAAAGCCAGTCCTACTTTCATATATTTATGTATCTCTCAATCCCTAATATGTTGTAAGCCTATTGAAAGAAATCAAAACAATGCTTTGAGTAAATTAAATAGCACCTATGGAGATATTCCTTCTAGAATAAATTTTTGGAGGTGCAATAAGAATGACCAAATCGGGATAAAACCTTAAGCAACCCTACATCCAATAGAAGGCTGATGTCTAATATATACAAAGAACTCAAGAAGTTAGACTCCAGAGAATCAAATAACCCTATTAAAAAATCGGGTATAGAGCTAAACAAAGAATTCTCAACTGAGGAATATCAAATGGCTGTGAAGTACCTAAAGAAATGTTCAACATCCTTAGTCACCAGGGAAATGCAAATCAAAACAACCCTGAGATTCCACCTCACACCAGTCAGGTGACAACAGATGCTGGCAAAGATACGGAGAAAGAGGAACACTCCTCCATTATTGATGGGATTGCAAGCTGATACAACCATGCTGGAAATCAG